>NC_084612.1:27440987-27448487 GCF_033978795.1 Nerophis ophidion | reverse complement strand
CAGAAACATTTTTTTTATCAGGGATCTTATGTTTAAAAAATCTATATTATAGGTAGTGGGCTGTTTTAGGGAATTTTTGATCAAATTATCCGTAGTAGCAATATTAATAATGTGTTTATTCTGCGTAGTGCACTTAAAATAATTATGACCATATCTAGGAATTGATATGATGGGAATTTTCCGATTGTTTGCTTGGGGCTTTGATAAACTGAATGCATCATATACCTGGTACTATATTGTGATGTTATGAGCCTGGGGAAAAAAAGAACTACTCTACCCAGCATGCAACAGGAGTGACGAGCATGCGCGATAGCCCGGTATAGGTTGTGTCGCCATGACGGCATCTTGTATGTTGTGATATGCACGCTCTGAAAGCAAACGTTAAGAACTCAGCCAACACTCCTCGTCTGCATTATTCATAAATAGACAGACAACACATATACTTCGCTGCTTCACCTGCCGCTGGATGTAGCCGGCAAAGTATTCCCATGCTAGCTAGCCGGTCTAGCAAGCACGCGTCAGTCAGTCCAAAACGGCCCGATCTATCCACATTCAGAATTGTCTGGCGGTCGTAAGTGATCCCGGAGTGACCACGCTGTAAGCCAGCCATGAAATGTGCAGAATTGTCCGGTATTTTTGCCAAATGTTCCATCTTTACCAAGAGCCCCTCGACGCTGAAGCTTTTCCGGGCAACACCATCTTGTTAAGAAAAGGCGTTAACAAAATAAAAGCATGTAAACAACATACGCAAATGTGCGATAAAATAATTGTTGGCGTTAATAGATTGATGAGTTAACGCGTAATTAACGCATTAATTTGCCCACCTCTAATATATATATATATATATATATATATATATATATATATATATATATATATATATATACACATGCATACATAAATACCTATATGCATTTATAAATACATGCATACATACATACACACATATTTATTTATATATATATATATATAAACAAATACAAAGTTTGTGCTTACATACATATATACATACAAACATAAATACATACATACGTAGACGTATACATACATATATACATACTGTAGATACAGACATGCACACACACACTTACACACATTCACACATACAAACATGCATACACATATGCACGTATACATATACACATACATATATGCATACATACATACATATATATATACACATATTTACATACAAACATACATACATACATACATACACACACATATATATATATATATATATATATATATATATATACACACACACACACACATATATATATTTATATATTTATAAATGTACGTATATATACATACAGTATATATATATATACAGTATATATACATACAGTTTATATAGAATATATATATATATATATATATATATATATATATATATATATATATATATATATACAGTACACAGTGTCCTCACAGTGTGAAGTTTTTTACTAAAATAGGGACTTTTGTCCAGGCATGAACCAATTATTTATTATTTATTATTATGTATTACTTATGTTCATATTATTTATTTTGTTATGGGAAACCCTGCTTCATTATACAAACTTTTCGATTGTCGGATCATGTTAGCGAAACCAATTGAGTTTGTAAATAAAGGTTTTTCTTTTGTTTTACATTTTTTCAGTTGTATTATGCAACACGTTTGCAGTCTATCGTTTCTCACAGGGCTTGACAGAGTTGTGATGATGTGCCGGTGGTCATTATCGCTTTCGTCTCCGCCTCCTTTCTCACAGTCAGCACATCATTCTTAAACACCCCAGCAGCACTCACTTGTTTGCACCTTTTGTTGCGTCAGGTCAAACACGATGCACTGTGCCAATATTGCATGTTTGCCAACCTTCACCCAAACTACCTCAAAAAAAAAAAAAAGGATAAACCTCTTGGCAACATTATGTGTGTCATTAGTGCTGACCCAGATGCTCTAAAACGCATGTGACTGCACTGAATTGCTTTCCCAGAATAACTTCCCTTCAGCTTATTACACACAATGATAATATTTAATGGCCTCAGGCAGGAAGGAAGGGGGGTGGAATTAGCAGCAATTTAGGAAAAGTGACAGTAGAGCAAAGTGAGACAATTAATAAAGAAATGCTGCCTCTTTCAATGCAATAATGCTAAGTTGTGACCGGCACTTATTAAATGTGTGTTGCTGTGGTTGCAGTGGTACAAGTAGACACATGACATCATCCGTATAGTTTGCAGCACACTAATAAACACATTGTTCACTGGGACAATGTACAGCTGCTGCTGCATCATCCTATTATTTGGATGAGAGGATAGAAACATTTCCAAGCGCAGCCTCGCATATTCGATGCGATGCAGTTTTGCACCACAACGACAATAATAACAATAATAATAATAAAATGTGTGTCATTAGAGCAGGCGGGTGTACCTAATGAAGTGACTCCCAGTTCCTCCAGCAAATAGTGTGCACATTACACAACAATGTGTGGAGGCAGATGAAGATGAGACGCATGGTGATGATGATGATGCGTCCATCTGCATGATTTTCTTCTTTTTTTTTTTGTCTGACTTACCCTCTGCGGCCAAAGAGCACCGAAGCAGGAGTAAAAACATCCCCGCAGACAGGACACACTTTGCAGGCATGCCCAGCGCTCTGCCGCCGCCTCCTCCTCCAGCATGTCTCTCCGGGTGCAGCGAGCACCCAGTGGCCGCATGAGGGTCCCCTCTCCCGGCTTGTCCCGACCGACACCTCCTCCTCCTCCGCCGCCTCCTCTTCTTCAGACCGGCAGCCATATCCGGTGGATGAGTTGCTGAAGTTTGGCGCGTAAATAATGCATCGGGATCAGGCTTCGGTGGGCTTGTGATCCGTTCGTGTGTCCTGCAGGGCTGCAGGCGGGGAGAGAGGGAGGAAGGGTGGGGGTGGGGGGTGTATGGGGGGCGGCGGCGGCGGCAGGGGTGGTGTGTAGGGTGCAAGGGGTTTTGTTGATGCCGCGTTGAAGGCAAATGAAGGAATGAACCCTACCAGTCTGCTCTGCCCGGTCCCTCATCAGCACCACCATCAGCATCAGCATCAGCATCAGCACCAGCATCCTTGTCTGGCGCAGGGCTGCATTGGTTTGGATTTGGCTTGCAACTTCCGGTGAATATGGGCAAACAGAATATTAAAAAAGGCATTCAAACTGCACGTGGCTTCATTTGTCATCACTATGCTCAACCGTTAACGGGATTTAAGTGCGCATCTATTACCGTACATACGATAGTGGGAAGTAACAAAGAAGGGTGCTCTACTCTCTTTGTCCACAAGATGTCAGCAGAGACCGTAAAAGGAAGCCGTGTGCCGACACGATCCCATCCTCCTTTGTAGTAATCCATGCATTTATTTTTCTACCGCTTGTCCCTACCGACCACGCAGTCTGATAGTTTATATATCAATGATGAAATATTGACATTGCAACACATGCCAATACGGCCGTTTTAGTTTACTAAATTGCAATTTTAAATTTACCGCGAGGTGCTTGTTGAAAACGTCGCGGAATGATGACGCGTACGTGTGACGTCACGGACTGTAAGGAAATATTAGCGCTGCACCAAACACGGCTAAAAGTCGTCTCTGTTCATGGCGTAATTACACAGTTTTTTGGACATCTGTGTTGCTGAATCTTTTGCAATTTGTTCATTTAACAATGCTGTTGGTGGAAAGCGGTGGATTGCAGCTGTCTTTAGCACCGAGACACAGCCGGTGTTTCTTTGTTTGTTGTGAAGCGCAGCGGTCAAGCAAACATGTTTTCGGATGGGGAAATTGTGATATATATCTTACCGGAGACATCAATGGATAATTCTACGTCCTGCAGCAGCTGCCAAAAAAGGCAACTGTGAGCTTGGCTCCTCTGCTTCTCTCTGAGACACTGCGTGTTCACCGCAGCTATCCGACCTCGAGGTATGTCTTTACAATCTTTAAAATCTCACTAAAACACTATTAAAACAATAGGCAGATAAGGGATCTTCCAGAATTATCCTAGTAAATGTTTCTACATCAAACATCTGAATCGCTCACAATGCAATCGCCTTTTTTTCTTTCTAGTCCTTCGCTATCAATGTCCTCAGCCACGAATCTTTCATCCTCGCTCAAATTAATGGGGAAATTGTCGTTTTCTCGGTCCGAATAGCTCTTTTTGTTGGAGGCTCCCATTATAAACAATGTGAGGATGTGAGAAGCCTTCACACGAGTGACGTCATCGTCTGGGACTTCCGGTACAGGCAAGGCTTTTTTATTAGCGACCAAAAGTTGCAAACTTTATCGTGGATGTTTTCTACTAAATCCTTTCAGCAAAAATATGGCAATATCTCGAAATGATCAAGTATGACACATAGAATGGACCTGCTATCCTCGTTTGAATAAGAAAATCTCATTTCAGTAGGCCTTTAAGGGCAGCACGGTGCTACAGGGGTTAGTGCATGTACCTCACAATACGATGGTCCTGAGTTCAACCCCCGAGCTCGGGATCTTTCTGTGTGGAATTTGCATGTTCTCCCCATGACTGTGTGGGTTCCCTCCGGGCACTCTGGCTTCCTCCCACTTCCAAAGACATGCACCTGGGGATAGGTTGATTGGCAACACTAAATTGGCCGTAGTGTGTGAATGTTGTCTGTCTGTCTATGTTGGCCCTGTGATGAGGGAACAACTCCGCCGAATGCAGCTGAGATAGGCTCCAGCACCCCCAGCAACCCCAAAAGGGACAAACGGTAGCAAATGGATGGAATGGATTATTAATATTATAGGTAAATATTATCTTGTGGTTAGAGTGTTGGCCGAGTCAAACAAAGACTATAAAAATGAGACCCGTTGCGTTGGAATGGGGCTAAAATCACCAAAAATTATTCCCGAGCGTGACCACCGCTGCTGCTCACTCCTCCCCTCACCTCCCAGGGAGTGATCAAGGGGATGGGTCAAATGCAGATGACAAATTTCACCACACATAGTGTGTGTGACAATCATTGGTACTTTAACTTAACTTTAAATACTTAGCGCATGCTTAGTATTACCACTTGGTCAAACTCGTGACGTCATTTTCAAAATGGAGGAGGCTGATTTCAATACCGGTAATTTGAAATCGTATAAAGGGAAGAAGATTAAGAGCTATTCAGTAGGATTTAAGGTCCAAGCTTACATCACACTCAAATATTTACTGCATACCTTTTGTAAGCGCTGAGTGAAAAGAGGTTTTAAATTAATTAGCGCCCAGGCGGCAATTCAAGGAAATACGGTATTCCAACCTTTGAAATACTTTGTAAAGTTCAAGACTTACGGTCATTTGAAAATATCACTGCACATCATAATGGCAGCAATAGTTTCCATCTCGAAATCTAAAAAAATAATTTTGGGAATGTCCGATGAACCCGATTGAAAAGCTTAACGGGCCGCATGTTGCCTCCGGGCCTTAATTTGCCCGGGTCTGCGCTTAATGAAGCCCACGGACCACTAGTAGTACGACAGTGTACCAAAGTTTGAGAATCATTGTGTTATATTATTTGAAATGACAGGTCTGCATGTTTGACTATTAAAAACGTGTATTTTAATAGGACTTTTTGAAAAAGGGTTACAGACAAGATGTTTAACAGTCACTGTTTTTAATTTGGTGAAAACTGTGACCCCGAGGTGTCCAAACTTGTTCCACCAATGACACATACTATCAATAGTCAAAGCATGCGTTTGGATGTTTTTTACATTGTAAAAAAAAAATGCTTGTATATATTTAATATATCTACTTAAAAATACAACTTGGTTTCAGTTTATTGGATTACATTTATTGTGGGTGATTGATCTTATTTATTTTGACTCAAAATCAATTGAAAATGTTAAAATAATTCAAGTTCCAACAGTTTCAAAGGAAAACATTACTCGGTCAAAGTCCAGAGGGGATCGTGTGCTTTCTGCTGAGACTCCAAAAGAAGGAAACAATATCCCTTTGGTTATTGAGACATCTCCCTCTTTAATGACTTTCAAATCACGTCTTGCAACATATTTTTACTTGTTGGCTTCTAAACCATCATGAGAATTGTGTGATCCTAGTCTCTTATTTTCTTTAATGTATTTACTTAATTTTTTAGTAAAATTATTCTTACTCTATACTGTCTGTAGTTTTATCCTGATTTTTTAATGTGCATCACTTTGCGAAACTTTTATTG
Source organism: Nerophis ophidion (assembly GCF_033978795.1). Classification (NCBI taxonomy): domain Eukaryota; kingdom Metazoa; phylum Chordata; class Actinopteri; order Syngnathiformes; family Syngnathidae; genus Nerophis; species Nerophis ophidion. Next base: position 27,442,316 of record NC_084612.1, on the reverse strand, counting down.
TTTTTTTAAATGGGCTATGGACGAATGGATTGGATTTTTTTTTTAAGATGTATATATATATATATATATAAATATACACATACAGTGGGGCAAAAAAGTATTTAGTCAGCCACAGATTGTGCAAGTTCTCCCACTTAAATTGATGACAGAGGTCTGTAATTTTCTTCATAGGTACACTTCAACTGTGAGAGACAGAATAAGAAACAAACATCCAGGAATTTGCATTGTATGAATTAGAATGTAATTGTAAATTATGGTGGAAAATAAGTGTAACCCATATGGAAATATAGTGTCACTAATATATTCTCCTATTATTTATTTCTAATTTATGGTGTGCCAAAAGTCCCTTTGGTCACTTAAAATGTTAATTTATGATGTGTCAAAGTCATGTGTTCACTACCGGGTTAAACTAATGATACATGCACACAGCACGTTATTCACATGTTGGCCAGTAGAGAGCGCATGCGCCTTTGTTATTCCAGTCACTTCTTCACTGAACGTCACCCAGTGAAGACACGAGTCATCATTGTATTACAAAGACAAAGTTTAAAAGTTAAAAATACTTGTTACTTCTGTGACCGAGTGTTGGAAAAGCAGCATAAGCGAGCCGGGTTCCAGTGGGCGTTGGATTGCTGTGCTTTGTGCTGCTGAGAACTCCAGTAAGTGTTAATTTGTGAGTGAGGACTACAGTACATTGCTGTTAGCAAACCTGTTAGCCTAGCCACACTGGTAATGCTAGGTAATGCTAAAGAGAGGGATCTGATAAGACACAGAATTAAGATGTACAAAACCAATCGGAGTAATATGATGTCTTGTGACATGTTAGCATGTTGCAGTTGAATAACTTTATTGTATTTTTGTTTTGTGTAAAAGAGGTTTATTTAATGTAACTGTGTTCAGCCTCATGCAGTGAGCAGAGGAGCTGCATTCATTCCAATGCTGCTAAAACAGCCTTGTCATGCTGCTTAAAGGGGAACTGTTGATACATTTCATTTATTCAATTGATGCAGTTAAAATGATACTCATTATAATACATGATGACCAAAATGTGATTTCAATTAAATAATCATTTATTTTATTATGTGATGGTTTAAAAAGTTATATTTCACGGTTCATAATTTAAAGATATAAAGGTAAAAATCCTTAAATGGATGTAATTCATTGAATTATTAAGAAGTGAAGCTACTATAGTTTTCATGATTTAATGCTGCTGTTAAAGTCTTACAGACTTATATGGAGTACAGTGTGAACTGACCAGTATTCATATGTATGAGTAACTGTGTTTATTGATATAAAATTGAAGTTAATATGGTACCATATGGAAGAGAA
>NC_084612.1:27358487-27435987 GCF_033978795.1 Nerophis ophidion | reverse complement strand
AAGTCTGCGGGCTATAGAGCGTTTTCCGTTCGGGCTCCAGTACTCTGGAATGCCCTCCCGGTAACAGTTCGAGATGCTACCTCAGTAGAATCATTTAAGTCTCACCTTAAAACTCATCTGTATACTCTCGCCTTTAAATAGACCTCCTTTTTAGACCAGTTGATCTGCCGCTTCTTTTCTTTCTCCTATGTCCCCCCCTCCCTTGTGGAGGGGGTCCGGTCCGATGACCATGGATGAAGTACTGGCTGTCCAGAGTCAAGACCCAGGATGGACCGCTCGTCGGGACCCAGGATGGACCGCTCGCCTGTATCGGTTGGGGACATCTCTACGCTGCTGATCCGCTTGAGATGGTTTCCTGTGGACGGGACTCTCGCTGCTGTCTTGGATCCGCTTGAACTGTGTTGGAGCCACTATGGATTGAACTTTCACAGTATCATGTTAGACCCGCTCGACATCCATTGCTTTCGGTCCCCTAGAGAGGGGGGGTTGCCCACATCTGAGGTCCTCTCCAAGGTTTCTCATAGTCAGCATTGTCACTGGCGTCCCACTGGATGTGAATTCTCTCTGCCCACTGGGTGTGAGTTTTCCTTGCCCTTTTGTGGGTTCTTCCGAGGATGTTGTAGTCGTAATGATTTGTGCAGTCCTTTGAGACATTTGTGATTTGGGGCTATATAAATAAACATTGATTGATTGATTGATTGATTTAAACTGATATTCAGGGCACTTTATAATGAATATGTCAGCATGTATTTATAAAAAAAAAGAAAAGAAAAACATTTATGTATATATAACACCAAATTATTTAGGGGGGCTTAAGAATTTCTAAAAAATGTATGTATATATAACACCAAATTATTTAGGGGGGCTTAAGAATTTTTAAGGGGGGCTAGAGCCCCCCTAAAATAGGCCTAACAGCGCCAATGTATATATATATATATATATATATCTATATATATTAGGCCCTGCGATGAGGTGGCGACTTGTCCAGGGTGTACCCCACTTTCCGCCCGATTGTAGCTGAGATAGGCACCAGCGCCCCTCGTGACCCCAAAAGGAATAAGCAGTAGAAAATGGATGGATGGATGGAGAAGTAATTAAGTCTTGATACTTTAATAACTAATCATTTGTCACTCCAAACAAGTACTTAGTGAACAACACAATTTATTAGTAATGTTAATCTTGCAACAACTCCCAGTTCAATTCTGATTATTGGGGTGACAATTCGATTCAAATGAAATACTGTCGTTGGTGAATTATACTACTCCCCTCTTAACCACGCCCCCCATCCCCGCCCTCCACCTCCCAAAATTGGAGGTCTCAAGGTTGGCAAGTATGCTACCGGGTAAAAATCCAGACTGACTAAATCAGTGTGTATTGGCTGTCAACTCGAAGACATCGCTAGTAAGATGCTTGTTTTATTTCACCATTTTTTTTTACCTGAGTGAGGATTATTCTGAATTCATCATCCTAAAGACGGAGCACACGTCTAGTGCTGAAAGATACAAACATCCCATCAGTTCAGATCCAATTGAAAGCAGACATTCTAAGTGACTGTTTTGTTTTGTTCTTATTTTGTGGATGAAATGTTGAGCACTTGGCAATCGAGCTACATGATGCTTAGTGTTTCACTACAGCTGAATCAGCTCAGCACCCAGCTTCTAAAATGTGTAGCTCATCCTCAGTACATTCAGACTAAAAAATATAAAGTTCTGGATCCTCATTTGTCCCAAAATATTGGTCGTTGTCATTTTACCAGGAATTTTAGTAGTTTTTTTTTGTAGATGGAAATAGCATTTATTGGTAAGAAATCCGATTTCCCAAAAAATAAGTTCCAGTAAAGCTTACTAAAATTAAAAATGACATATGATCATGAATGTGCTTGCTACTCCATTGTTATAGCGTGGTAATGAACCAATTTTTAAAGTGTTTTATAGGAGCAATAGGGCAGTCCTCATTGCCTGCATTTTCAGCTGCCTTGTTCTAGCAGTTTTTATTCTTTAGAACATAAGGAAAAGGGAAATATGTGTTTTCTAGTCTCACATAGGGATTGAAAATTAGAATTCCAAAATCAGTGCAGTTATCCTTTCAACCAATATTTGTGCCACGTCATATAAACACTTGTGCATCACTTGGGTCCCAAACGGGCATTCTATGTGTTCCTTCCATCCATCCCTTTTCTACCGCTTGTCCGTTTCGGGTCTATGTCCTTATTTGCAATAATTGTTTAGTCTAAAAATTAGGTGTCAGAAAATTTGCCAATAGTTTTTTTTAAGTTGCATTGTGTTTTTGATTGCAATGTTATTAGAATAGGATATACAAAATAAAGTATACACACTTTCTTTTAAGACCTGTTTCGGCCTCATTGACTCCTATTAAAAATGATATTGAGGGACAAGCGGTGGAAAATTGATGTATGGATGTTTAACTAGACTGTAATCCTGGCATATTACTATGCTTTTTCCATAAAACCGAATTAATCTCAATTACAAGTGTTTTGGTGTAACTGTATCCATTAACATCCAGATGGCACCAGAAAACCATGAGCTTAATCCTTAGAGCTTGGATGAGCGTAAATTAATTAAAATGCCATTAACTCACTGAAATGTGATGAAAATGGTCATGGGCAGTTATAACATGGCAGATAAATACGAAATAATTGTGTGAACTCAATAAACTCACCAAATATTGTCTACAGCAGTGATTTTCAAACTGTGGCACACCAAAAAAAGTCTGTAAATGTGTATTGTATATGTATGGAGTACATATACAATAGAAATTGTTGTTGATGTTTGTGCGTTGTGTGTAACGCAACAGTGGCCAAACATAATAGTGAAATCCAACCTCTGCCTTGTTTTTATTGAATATGTAGGCCTACTACGCTACTATATTTTAATGTTGGTCATTACGATAGTACTTGGAGAGCCAATAATTTTCTGAGGTGGTACTTAGTGAAAACATTTGAAAACCACTGGTCTACTGTGTCAAAACTAATGTTGGCATGAATTAGTGACCCATTCAAGGCTGTACTTACCCAAACTCAAATATTCCTCTTTGCAACTTATTTTTTTTTTAGAATAATAGCATATTTTGCATTTTAAATTGCCTTTTTTTTTGACAAAGGAAATCCATAAAATATCATTTAAAAAAGCTTAGCTCAATGGATCCGTAGTTTAGTTCTGGTAAAAAAAAAAATGTTTTAATTTATTGCAGACACTTTAGTAAGCGGATCTCTTTTGGACCTTAAGAGCAAGTATGCATTGTCAATTTAATGTTGCGCAAAGATTTAAATTACATCACTTTTTTGTAATAAAAAATAATAATACATTGCATAAAACACCCTGGACGGTGGGGCTTAAGCATATTTTAAGGGAGGATTCAGTCCCACTAATATAGGCTGAAACGCCACTGACAAACCAACATGAATGATAAAGCACAGCCAGAAAAATTTGCATCAATAGATTTTTTTTTTTTAATTCAAAGTGAATCTTAACAATAATACACCATGAAGTCTTACTTTGACACTCACCAAAAGAGTCACCTGGAAAACCCGCTTAATGTGACAAAGTAGAGAAGGCTTGGTCACACCTAAATCACTGAGAACTAGAGAGGAAACACTATCGCAAACTGTAAAGAGACATCACATCAATAGTTAGTTTCCCAGTCCTCATACTGTAAATATTGCACAGTGCAATTGCTACATGGCAAACTAGTGTAGCACAAAAGCAATAAAAAAGCTAAATAAAAATTAATGGGAGAGGGGTGAAAACAACAAAGCCACAAAAAAAATACAGGGTTCTTAAACAGTAATAACTCAGATTTCATAATCAAGTGTATTTGATGAGCCATCTAGACAGACCATTCCATAAGATGCAGCAGAAACAAGCTATAAGGAAATCAAACGGTAACACATTGAGACCGATACACACCCTGAATTAACACTTGTAAAGGATAAAATTCTTGTCACTCCGGATATCAAAATCATGACTATAACGGTTTAATCTGTCAAATGTTACACAAAACCTCCAGAAAAGAAAAAGAAAAATGTGCAGGATTTAAAACTGAAGCTCTGGTCTCCTCTTGCATCGCATTGCTGGTGAATACTTTGGGAGGAACCACGACAGGAGATTACATTTTTACCATGCAGATTATTATAACATCTGCCAAACGCATGTTGTCCAAAATGGTGCTTGAATTATATGTGTATATATATATATATATATATATATATACATATTGTTGTTACAAAAAGCATATAACCATATCATTGTTGAAACATCTTGCCTCTTGAGAGAGAAACCACAATAATCATCTCTCAATATTAATAAAGACAACATGCATGAGAAGTGGATGACGCCAGCGTTAGCAAATGTGCACATGTAAGCTCACATAAATTCGGGATGATCTAAGAACACTTTGTGCGGTGCAATGGCGGCAAACATGGTCTAAAGTATTGCATGTGCTGTTTTGTGACGACCCAAAGACGTGAGCATGTGACAATTATTATTGAAGTGTGGCGTTGGTGACAAAACATATTCTAAAGTTTCAACCAGCTGATCAGAGGAGAATGTGATCATGTCCTATTCTGGATTTCTTGTCGTTTTAAAAGCCGCCATCTCGATGGACAAAAGTTATGGGACACACCTTTGATATCAATGCATTGATCAAACTGTAAGCATGTTCATTTGTGAGGAAAGCCCAAGGTGTTTCCCGTAAGTAATGTTTGCTTGGTGGCAAAAAGGGGTGTCCAGAGCGTGACGTATGTATATATTTTGTTACGAAAATTACATGAATTGATTGTTAATAAGGTACTCTCATCCGGCACAAGACATTGAAACATTGTTGATTACACATACATGTCCTTTAAAATGACTTCTAAACAACATTTCAGATCAGTTGTATTTGTACACTGAGACAACGATGTCAAATGTTGGATCCACAAAACAAACTGACATTGAATAAATGTTGTTAAAAAGAGTGTTTTTTCATCGTTGTATTCGTATTGTAGAATATTGGTTGAAAAGTGACCACACTTTAACTGTCAAATCAAAGTCAGAATCCGACAATGATTAAAAGCCGTCAAAGAGCATGTTGTTCCAACATTAGGTTTGAGTTGCTCAACGTCAGGACCTAATTCAACAAATCTACAACGTTGTTTCAATGTCTTGTGCCTGCTGGGCTGTATATACAACTCTTTGCTCTGTCCCCCTTTAACACAAAAGCTATGATGACAATGTTTTTGTTCAAAGAACTTCACATGAACGGATACTATACCAAATGTATCAAAGTAGCCCCCCCGCATTCCTTCATTTCTCAGTATGTGGCCCTCGGCGGGAGAATGTTTGGAATCCACAGGAGTAAAAGAAAGCAAAAAACCTGGCCTGAACTCCGTGAAAAACCCCCTTAACAGTAGCCACATTTACATAAGTCTGTTAAAACCATGACTTACACACACTTTTTGCTCTTCTGGAGTAATAAAGGCGCTATATGTTTCCACGGATTCTGCAAAAATGCAGTGAAGTGAAGTGAATTATATTTATATAGAGCTTTTCTCTAGTGACTCAAAGCACTTTTACATAATGAAACCCAACATCTAAGTTACATTTAAACCAGTGTGGGTGGCACTGGGAGCAGCTGGGTAAAGTGTCTTGCCCAAGGACACAACGGCGGAGACTAGGATGGCAGAAGCGGGGATCGAACCTGGAACCCTCAGGTTGCTGGCACGGCCACTCTACCAACAAAGCCATACCGCCCCAATACAAGAAGTAGTAACCGTTTTAACTTATGCCGTTTCATACAGAGCCCAGCGATACACTATTCCACAATAATGTAATAATTAGGTCCGTGATAATACCCCAGCATCAGGTGTGACGCTTCAAATACTCGGACAGCGATGATAGTTTAATTTAGGTGAGTGGGGACATAAATAATAGTAACCATGCCGGGAAAAAAGTTGCTATCCAAGCCTCACGTGGGTGCTGAATGAATGTAAACTACGTGCGTGCTTGTAGTGATATTGTGCGAGTATCTTCTGGAGCGTCCAGGAGCCCGACGCTTTTTTAAAATGTTATTGCCGACTAACACGCTAACTGCAGCCTAAGGTACAACACCGCAGCACTTCCTCGCTAAGCACCAATCACGGACACGGCAAACGAGGTGCATTCACGAATCCCAGCATCAACATTGCAACGTATGCAAATTGTTGTTTTTTGCACATTTTGTGTTCTGTATTGATGCTAGTTTTAAGGCTGCAGCTATCGATTATTTTAGTTATGCATCGATTAGTCGAATAGGATAAAACACACTTTATGACCTGAATTCGTATTTTGGTTGAAACAAGGTTTTTTTCACTTGCCATCTTTTTTTTTTCCACTCGAACAAATGCACATCATCAACATTAATACGCACTTTTAACATGTGTTTATTAATACAAAAAAACAGATTTTAAAAACCAACTCTGCTGTTTTCCACCACAACTATTGCAGAGGCTGTGGAGAAACTTTGTCCGCATGATTAAGGTTCCGAGTATTCCATGTGGTTTAAATTTAATACATTTTGTTAGTTACACTCATTAAGTGATTAATCGAAGCAACACAATATAGATCAAAGCTTTTTTCTTATCGAATAATCAATCTACTCGATTAATCCTCGCAGCCCAACTGGTTTTGCTGCAATAATTATGTCAATTTTTTTGTTGTTTTTATCGGTATTATTATTATGATTTATATTATTGTCTGGTCAACTTCAATGTCACAAAAGTTCTTAAAATTTGAAAGGTATTTTGATCAGTAACACTTAATTGGCCCTAGTGTGTGTGTTGTGTATCTTTGTTGGCCCTGCGATAAGGTGGCGACTTGTCCAGGATGTAACTCCGGCTACCACCCTGAGATAGGCTCCAGGACCCCCGCGACCCTGAAAAAGGACAAGCTGTAGAAAATGGATGGATGGATGGATGATTTAGGTACTGGCTTGGGCTAAAGTATCAATTTGGTACCAGTATTGGTCAAAATGTAAACAATACTCTACAGAGAACATTGAATTTAAGACGACATAGGACAGCTGGGTTCTGTAGGAAAGGTAGGGATGGGTATTTGCCGCCTTGTGCTGATGCTTTATATTTCTGTGAAAGTGTCTCTCTCTCACGGGTCCGACGTTGGTGACCTCTGACCTCACAAATGGACAAAAAATGTCTTGCCAGATAAATGGATGCTCTCATAAAGTTGCTCAGATTTCCTTCTATTCTCACGACCTGTGTGTCCCAATACTTATGTCCACATCATATACAAATAGACAACAATGGAGTTATTCCGTCTTAAAGCATTGAGCAGTGACCATCTTGACTGTTCGGAATCTCAAGGCACAAACACAGTGCTGCTCACACTGCTTCAGTTTCAGTACAGACCATCGCCGCATTCCAATGAAAAAAAAAATAATAATAATCTGGTCGTCATACGAAGACGCTCATAAAGAAAAACGGGCCAAGCGGTCAGAATGCAAGGCAAAGCTGATATACTTCTCACCACTTATAACATTTAACAGATAAAAACATTCTAATAAAAACAATAAATAGTAGTTCAAATTAGTTGTTTGGGGATTCAAATCATTCATTTTTGGCCTCGCATTTCATATTTTCTTGTCAGCCTTCCTTTGTGGTGAGTGTTTTTGTAAGTGATCATTTTTAACATGCACTATTTTCTTAACTCGTTGCACTGGTTCAACTGATACTGCAAGCTAGTTGTTTTTTTCTAAATGTGTACAAAAACGACGATATGAAAACATACAAAAATTAAGTTATACATCGATATATCATTTATATGCAGTGATGAGCCCGAAAAGGATAAAATACTGATGCAAAACACACACACACACGCACACACACACAAACCCCGAGAAACAACGATTGCAACTAGTGTTCATTATCAGCAATACAGTAGTTACAATGACACTCCAAATAGGAACACACAAAAAAAAAAATCAAAACCACTTCTATTTTTAGATAATTACGGAGTGACACAAAAAAGGTTCAAACTCAAGAGAAACCACCTAATTTCACAGCTATTGAAGTGGCAATCATCGTTTAGCAGCTTATCTATGATACATTCAAGAAAGAAATGATACGACTTATTAATTACCCAATAAGCTAAACATAACCTTTGCCGTTTTTTTTCCTTTTGCTTTTCTTTAATACATTTGTTTGTTTTAATCCAACCCCCGACTACGTTATAGGTGAGGTTTACGCAAACAGAGTAGCTACCTTGCTCAGAAAAATGAATTACAGTCTTTGGTGCGCCAAGCAACTTCATTTGAAATTAAAAGACAAACATATATACAAACAAAAAAAACATTGAAACGGATAAGCGCACACGTAGCATACCTACATATATATATATATATATATATATATATATATATATATATATATATGCATATTGATCAGTGCCATCTGCTCCCACCGTGTGTGCACATACACAGAATATTCATACATACGTGTGTGTGCGTGCGTATATATATATATATATATACATATATATATATAATCTATATACACATAAATGTGTATATATACACACATACGTTATATATACACGTGTACACACACATATATATATATATATATATATATATGTCTATATATATATATATATATATATATATATATATATATGTCTATATATATATATATATATATATATATATATATATATATATATATATATATCTATATATATATATATATATATATATATATATACACATACACACACACACACATATATACGTATACACGGGGACGGCGTGGCAAAGTTGGTAGAGTGGCTTTGCCAGCAATCTGAGGATTACTGGTTCAATCCCCACCTTCTACCATCCTAGTCACGTCCGTTGTGTCCTTGGCAAGACACTTCACCCTTAGTCCTGATGGATCCTGGGGAGCGCCTTGCATGGCAGCTCCCGCCGTCAGTGTGTGAATGTGTGTGTGAATGGGCGAATGTGAAAATACTGTCAAAGCGCTTTGGGCTCCTTAAAAAGGGGTAGAAAAGCGTTATACAAGTACAACCCATTTACCATTTACACAATATATGTATATATATATATATATATATATGTGTATATATATATATATATATATATATATATGTGTATATATATATATATATATATATGTGTATATATATATATATGTGTATATATATATATATATATATATATATATATATATATACACACACACACATATATATAGCTATACACATATACAGTATATATATATATATATATATATATATATATGTATATATATATGGCTGTCTAAACTAACTAGTTAACTGAAGTGATTAATCACAAAACATTATCGCAATAATTAAAATTATGCATGCGAGTAATAACCTAAGATCAATCATGATTAAACTAAATTCAAAAGTGTGATTAATTCAATTAAAAAAAGTATCAATTGACTGCACTTATATATGTATGTGTATGTATGTGTATATATATATATATATATATGCGTGTGTGTGTGTATGTATGTATATATATATATATATATATATATATATACACACACACACAAACATTTATATATATTTTTATATATATATATATATATATATATATACAGTGAGAGTAAAATTTATTTGATCCCTTGCTGAATTTGTTGGTTTGCCCACTAATAAAGACATAATCATTCTATACTTTTAATGGTAGATGTATTCTAACATGGAGAGACAGAATATCAAAACGAAAATCCAGAAAATAACTTTCAAGAATATATTTTAATTAATTTGTATTTCATTGAGGGAAATAAGTATTTGATCCCTCTAGACAAAAGCAGTTAATACTTGGTGGCAAAGCCTTTGTTTGCAAGCACAGCGGTCAGACGTTTGTGGTAGTTAACCACAAGGTTAGCACACATATCAGGGGGAATTTTGGTCCACTTTTCTTTGCAGATCCTCTCGAGATCATTCAGGTTGGTGGGCTGTCGCTTGGCAACTCGGACCTTCAGCTCCCTCCATATATTTTCAATAGGATTGAAGTCTGGAGACTGGCTGGGCCACTCCATGACCTTAATATGGTTCTTCTTGAGCCACTATTTTGTTGCCTTTGCTGTATGCTTTGGATCGTTGTCATGTTGGAAGACCCAACCACGGCCCATTTTCAGCTTCCTGGCAGAGGGGAGGAGGTTGTCCCTCAAGACTCCACGGTACATGGCTCCATCCATCTTCCCACTGATGCGGTGTAGTAGCCCTGTGCCCTTGGCAGGGAAACACCCCCAAAACATAATGCTTCCACCTCCATGCTTGATGGTGGGCAGAGTGTTCTTTGGGTCATAAGCAGCATTTTTCTTTCTCCACACACGACGTTTAGAGCTTAGGCCAAATAGTTTAATTTTGGTCTCGTTTGACCATAGAACCTTCTCCCAATCACTTTGTGCATCTTTGAGGTGATCATTGGCATACTTTAGGCGGGCCTCCACATGTGCCTTCTTAAGCAGGGGTACCTTTCGGGCACTGCAGGATTTTAACCCATTCCGTCGCAAAGTGTTGCCAACTGTTTTCCTGGTGACTGTGGTCCCAGCTGCCTTGAGGTCATTCACTAACTCCTGCTGAGTGGTTGCAGGACAATTTCTCACAGTTCTCATGATCATTGCAACCCCATGAGGTGAAATCTTCTGTGAAGCACCAGATCGAGGTCTGTTGATGGTCATGTTATACTTTTTAAATTTTCTAACAATTGCACCAATGGTTGTTACTTTGATTCCCAGCATCTTGCTAATGTTTTTGTGGCCCATTCCAGATTTGTGCAGGTCAACAATCCTGTCTCTGAAGTCCTGAGAGAGTTCTTTTGTCTTACCCATGTTGGAGAGCTTGGAATCTGTCTGAGTCTCTGATCAGGTGTCTTTTATACTGGTGATTAGTTAGAACAGGTGTCTTCAATTCAGTCTTCAATTCCCAAGTTGATTGGGAGTGTCTAACTGCTCTGTGAAAGCCAGAAATCCTAATGCACACTAGGGGATCAAATACTTTTTTCCCTCAATGAAATACAAATCAATTAAAATATATTCCTTAAAGTTATTTTCTGGATTTTCTTTTTGATATTCTATCTCACCATGTTTAAATACATCTACCATTAAAAGTATAGAATGATCATGTTTTTATTAGTGGGCCAACCAACAAAATCAGCAAGGGATCAAATACTTTTTACTCTCACTGTATATATATATATATATATATATATATATATATATATATTTTTTATATATATATATATATATATATATTTATATATATATATATATATACATATATATATATACATATATATATACATATATATATATACACATATATATATATACATATATATATATATATATACATATATATATATAAACACACACACACACACACACACACATATATATGCAGTCAATCAGCTACCCCCGCAACCCTGAAAGGGACATTAGGTAGAAAAAGTATATATATATATATATATATATATATATATATAAACACACACATATAAATATGTACTCACATAATATAGATATATTATATATCCTCCCTGATGGAATGTTCAAAATAAGCAGTTGACACAGAGAAGCCTTGAGCCATGAAAAAATGTGAAGGGAAAAAGTTAGCTTTGTCACACATGCATAAATGAGAGCATTGCACACAATTAACTCACACCCTATCAAGCATTGGTACTAAATACTCTATATTATACGTCCATATAAGTGTGTATATCGAATACTGCATGGTTTGCTCAGGTTTAGAAAAAACTCCCTACTGTGAATGAATTTGCATCTTTTTTTCCTTACCTAGTCAAAGCCATGCCCACACACGTTTAAACATCATAAAAACAATATGAGAAATGAGGATATGAAAACAGGCGGGGAAGGGAAAGGCGACTATTTAGATTGTATTGCAGTTTTGTCAAACAGTACAAATACTGTTAGTAATACGAGCTTCACTAAATAGAAAGTGATTATCAAAGATGAAGCAATACTCAGTACTTGCACATACTACACAAGTTCATTCAGACAGTGTGGGGGTGGGGGGGACAAACAAAAGCGGTTACTTATCCTCTCCTTAATAGAAACAGCAAGCATTCAAAACAGCAAAGCATGCTGTTGTTCTTGCGCGAACAGAAAAGTAACTCACTACACACCGAAATATACACCGACTTCGAAATATAAGCACCGCTATTCGCGATACATCACATTCATGCACGCTATGCATATTTATGTAAGTGTGTATATATATACATACATATATATATATATATATACACTGTATATATGCACACTATGCACACACATATATATATATATACACATATATATATATATATATATATATATATATATATATATATATATATATATGTATATATATGTATATAGACACACACACTCACACATAAAGATGCATCGAGCGACTGGAATTTCAAGTGCTGCAGTCCAGTACATTAATATTCATGTCTATAGCCATATATATAAGTAGTAACATTAACAATATGTAAGGCACTATGGCTGGGGGACAGTTATACAATGCAGCGAGTCTTGTGACACTAACGATTAAGAGCGACGTCTACGCATCGTTCAACTTACACCTTTGCTCATGCAAGACTACATGCAGCGTGAGGAACGACCTTATTTAAAATCGCTTTGTTGACTTTTGACATTGCGAACATCGAAAGACACTGAAAAAAGTACAAATACTCCAAACGCGGTACGACATACACCGTAGACAGACAACATGTGCATCTGGCAATCTAGAGCTAAAGACTGGGATGGCTTTACAAATGTGGATGTGTCTTGCACATGTCAGAAGGCAATATAGAAAAATAGCTGGGATCGAGGGTGCAACGTCAAACTATTCAACACCGCCCCAATTATTTTACCTGTTTTGAGGAGTATTCGTAGAAGATCCAATGCAAAGGTATATAAATGTGCAAAACACATTAAGTGTGAGTTTAACTACTCATTCATTCCATCATTCATACATTATTTTCTTCCGATTGTTTGCCCAAACCATCTTCAACATTATAACTCTTTCTTGTGTTTTTTTTAAAGCTTAAAGTTCAATTACACCCAAGTTGACATGATTCAAAAAATAGCTTGCTATCTCTGTGGCTGTGCCATGGTTTTTTAAAATTAAAAACCATGTTTGTGACTTAAGACAGAATCCGCCCGGCACACTTAGCCCTCGGGTAGTGAGAGGAGTACCTGGGCACCCATGCTCAGATATAGGGGTATTGGTTTATTTTGGTGGGGCTGAGTGGGAAACTGGCGTAGGCAGGTGAGGCAAGGTAAGAATGCGGGGGGAAGAGGGGCTTGAATTGGCCTTGTGGATGCAAGGTAGGGGAGGGTAAAAGTCGGGGGTTGATGCCCAATGTGACCTGATGCACGATGCCCGTTGGGATGCTGTAGGCGGGCTGAAGAACAGGACGCGAGGCACCTGGGGAAGTCAGGAGGTGGGCCATGTGGGGCGCCGTGACCAGAGGACCAGACGGGGGATAGGACAACAAGGTGGGTTGCGAGTGCGGGTGTCCCCCAAGGTGGGGGAGGGGGCCTGCAGAGTGGTTTGGACTGCTGTGGGACAGGGTGAACGCCGGCCCGTGTATTGTAGGGGGGATGAAGGCCTGCGGTCTTCGGTGGGCAAAGTTGCCATTCCATTCTTGGTGGCAGGAAGTGAAATGTTGGACCTGGGGAAGAGGCAAATCAGTTTTCAAAAACATACTGTTTTTGTCAGTGTGTGCCACTAGAGGGTACTGTAGACAGTCAAATAGAAAACTAAGTTATAGAAAGAAATGTATAACACACAATGTGCTCACCCGTTGACATTATCTAAAAAGAGGACCTATGATTATTTTAATCTATATTTAAAACACTTAAGGCGGCTGTTTGCAACATTTACATAGATGCCTAGAGGGCGCCAACTTTCCAATGTACAAACCCTGTTTCCATATAAGTTGGGAAATTGTGTTAGATGTAAATCCTTTTCAACCCATATTCAGATGAATGCACTACAAAGACAAGATATTTGATGTTCAAACTCATAAACTTTTTTTTTTCGAATAGTAATTAACTTAGAATTTCGTGGCTGCAACACGTGCCAAAGTAGTTGGGAAAGGGCATGTTCACCACTGTGTTACATCACCCGTTCTTTTAACAACACTTAATAAATGTTTGGAAACTGAGGAAACTAATTGTTAAAGCTTTGAAAGTGGAATTAATTCGCATTCTTGTTTTATTTAGAGCTTTAGTCGTTCAACAGTCCGGGGTCTCCGCTGTCGTATTTTATGCTTCATAATGCGCCACATGATTTTCGATGGGAGACAGGTCTGGACTGAAGGCGGGCGAGGAAAGTACCCGCACTCTTTTTTTACAAAGCCACGCTGTTGTAACACGTGCTGAATGTGGTTTGGCATTGTCTTGCTGAAATAAGCAGGGGCATCCATGAAAAAGACGGCGCTTAGATGGCAGCATATGTTGTTCCAAAACCTGTATGTACCTTTCAAAATTAATGGTCCCTTGACAGATATGTAAGTTACCATGCCTTGGGCACTAATGCACCCCCATACCATCACAGATGCTGGCTTTTGAAGTTTGCGTCGATAACAGTCTGGATGGTTCGCTTCCCCTTTGGTCCGGATGACACGATGTTGAATATTTCCGAAAACAATTTGAAATGTGGACTCGTCAGACCACAGAACACTTTTCCACTTTGCATCAGTCCATCTTAGATGATCTCGGGCCCGGAGAAGCCGGCGGCATTTCTGGATGTTGTTGATAAATGGCTTTCGCCTTGCATAGTAGAACTTTAACTTACACTTACAGATGTAGCGACAAACTGTATTTAGTGACAATGGTTTTCTGAAGTGTTCCTGAGCCCATGTGGTGAAATCCTTTAGAGATTGACGTCGGTTTTTGATACAGTGTTGTCTGAAGGATCGAAGGTCAAGGTCATTCAATGTTGGTTTCCGGTCAGCCAGGCCGCTTATGTGGAGTGATTTCTTCAGATTTTCTGAACCTTTTGATGATATTGTGGACTGTTGATGTTGAAATTCCTAAATTTCTTCCAATTGCACTTTGAGAAACGTTGTTCTTAAACTGTTTGACTATTGGTCTCACACAGTTGAGGACAAAGGGGTGTACCTCGCCCCATCCATTCTTGTGAAAGACTGAGCATTTTTTGGGAAGATGTTTTTATACCCAATCATGGCACTCACCTGTTCCCAATTAGCCTGCAGACCTGTGGGATGCTCCAAATAAGTGTTTGATGAGCATTCCTCAACTTTATGAGTATTTATTGCCACCTTTCCCAACTTCTTTGTCACTAGTTGCTGGCATCAAATTCTAAAGTTAATGATTATTTGCAAAAAAAAAAAGTTTATCAGTTTGAACATCAAATATGTTGTCTTTGTAGCATATTCAACTGAATATGGGTTGATAATGGTTTGCAAATCATTGTATCCCGTTTATATGTACATCTAACACAATTTCCCAACTAATATGGAAATGGGGTATTTACATCTAACACAATTTCCCAACTCATATGGAAATGGAGTTTGTATTTTACACAATATATCCCGTCCTTTTACAGCTTCCCATACGTAATGACATAATTGCGTACGTTTGTAACACATGCACGCGCATTAATAAGTTTTGTTAGCTAATAATATCACTTAGAATAGCTAGCATTAGCTATCATTGAATGTACCGTATTTTTCGGACTATAAGTCGCGTTGTTTTTTATAGTTTGGCCGGGGGTGAGACTTAGCCAAACTATAAAAAAAAAATAATTAAAAAAATAATTTTTTTGGGGTTTGGCCGGGTCTCACCCCCCGCTGGACTGTGGAGAAGACTGCGACTTATAGTCCGAAAAATATGGTATGTACTATCATAACAACAACATTACTTCAAATTGTTAGTTGCTTCACTTAGACTGCTTTTGCATGTATGCACGTATGTGTTGATGAGACCGGGTGAGTGACCGCCGTTAACGGCAATAATTTTATTCAGGCCAGTAAAAAATTTATTTAATAAACTTTGTAATTGTGAAAAAAACAGATTATTGCCAAACAAAAGTGTTACGTTAAACCACCGATAGAAAAATAAGGTAGCCGGTGGTGTTCTTGTTATATTTTTTGCTTTCACATATGTTACTGTGACAAAGTTGCAAACAGATCCTTTAAGTGTGTGGTCTGTAATACATATTGGATATGCTTTGGTGCTAATTTTCCAGTCTACAGTCACTGTTTTTTGAGTCTGTCTGAAAGTCGTTTTATTGTAGAGGCGATCCCCAACGGAAATTTTAAGCCACATCCCATCCTGTCAAAAAGTATCATTATGTATCTTTTGAAAATGCATACTTTTGATACATTTTCCACACACAAAAATAAACTTCATAAACATTATATAGATTCACCCGGTCACAACAGTTATACCTGCACTTTCCAATCGATTCAGAGTACGTAAAAACAATTGCTTTTAGCAGAATTTCTGTCAATGCATGTTGCACATTATTATAAATGAAACTAGTATTTTTTTGGGTTCCCTTATAGCCTTTCCCTGAGGCCAAGGGCTTGATTGAATGTCCTAATCAGTACATTCACCGAGATGTAACGTCACAACATAGGCAGAACCCAAATAAAAAACCCGCGAGCACAGGTATCCAAAACTGCATGCAAGCTCATGCCAAAATGCATGACCCACATGATGTGATGCATTATTTAACACAAGTATCCTAAAATGTAACAATGCTTATGAATGAGAAAAGACAACATTTATCATAGGTCCCCTTTAACTCATATGTTTACTCAGGGAAATCTCTATAGGAGCCAACAATATGTTTTAAAGCATGTGTGATTGTGTAAAAGCATGTGGCTGCAAGTTCTCACCTGTCCAAAACCAATGGGCTGTTGTTGGTGCTGGAATGAAGGAGTGAGCTTCTGTGAACGGTTGAGTAGAGGAGTGGAGTGTTGATGATGACGCCCAGATGCACCTCGCCCTTTGGACTGGAACAAAGACTCCAAGACTGCGAAAACAAAGAGAGAAGATGAAGAAGACATTAATTTCTTGCATAGATCTCATTTCCAACTACAACTTAAAGCAAAGGCATGTCATTGCTGAATGCAGATGACATGAAACAACAATTGTGGCAGGAAGTGCAGGCTATTTCAAAACTAAGATCAGCTTCAAATCTTTAAAACGTGGCAGCATCTGTTCTCTGAATGTGATCCAGAATGATTATAAATAGACATGTTTGGGGGATCAGAAGGCTGGTAACTAAGCTTTAATAGAGCTTATAGTGAGGCCAGATCATCAGCTATAAATATAGACGCTAGCCCTAGAATAGAAAGCTGTGCCCTTTTACTGTATGTGGGGCTGCAGTTGCTGGTTTGAGGTGAAATATGCCTTTGACATGAAAGGTGATAGGCCAGTATGATAATCTGTCAAGGACACACGGAGTATGTGTGCTAAACGTTTGAAAAATTAGATATTGTTGTCCATTGGCCACAGCTGTTATAAACCCTACTCATGGCGTTTGCACCCCCGAATGAAATATGTATACATTTATGTGTTGATGACAGCCAGAAGAGATTTTCTGGTAGACATCCATTTATTGAATATTTAATCCAAGGCTAGTCACAAGTGCCATGTGTAGCTTTATGAAGTTCACACCCACACAGATATGAAGGCTAACACAGTCAGTTTGGCAACTTTGGTCATAAAATAAAATATCCCTTCCACAGATGGGAATAGATCAAATCAGTCAGGTCACCCATAATCACCTGGGAGAACCTCTGCGGCCGACTAAGACGGCGTAATCCGAGGCCATGTGATCTGTGGAGTAGACAGCAGCAGTGGTGACTAAATTTTGAGCAAACATAACCGGGCAGTCTTCTGTGTGGGTACCAACACCAAAACGTGCGAAAAATAAGTCACCCATTTTGTGAAAATGAATAATTTTAAAACACTTCGGAATGTTAAAGGATTACTACATGTGTGCAACTTTACCTGTGTTGCCAGGTGTTTCACTAACACCAGTGTTGTTGTTGTTCTGCAGCCTCATGGGAGGTACTGCGGCCGTACGCACAGGTGGCTTGCTGGGCTCAGTTTCCAGGGCGACGCATGCAACATGAGGCTTGCAGTTCTGATTGCTGTTTGCGATGTAACGGCGCTGTGGGAAGGGACTATTATTGCCGTTGGAGGCGGGCGAGATATCCACTGTGTCGCAACCACTCTCCTGTTCATCATCAGACATGCTGTACAAAAGAAGGGAATGAGGGAGAAAAACATCACTGACAAAAATTAGAAACTTGTTTTATTGTAATTGTCTGCGTTCCTCTTACCTGTTTGGATGTTTGCATGGGGACGTGCTGGACTGTACTGAGGCTGAAGAGCTGGTGCTAAGCGTGCTGTCAGGGCTGCTGAGAGAACAGACTCTCTCCATACTAACAGTGCTCTGACAGGCCTTACAATCTGCACTTCCTTTACATCTGCGAGTGTACAAATAAGCATTTTAAAAATGACATGGATCTTTTTTTTGTTGAGGGAACTTTGTGGTTTTTACTTACTCGCCCAACGAATGCCTTTCTGCGCCCTCCTCTTCATCGCTGCTGATGCTGATGACGCTGACAGACGGGCTTGTTAACTCAGAGATCACCATGGCGTGCCGCTGCTCTTGCGAAACAGAATGCTCATGGCAGTCTGGCTCCACTTTGCAGCAGTTGTTCTTTTCCTCTTCCCCTTCCTGCACTGTGTCTTGCTCCTGTACAACAGCATGCCCCTCTTCCGGGCACCTGGCTTCCTCGTCTGCTTCTTCCACATTCTTTGCTGTATCAGCCATCTTTGGGGACTGGCATGGTAGATTTTGGATGTTTGTGTTTTGGAAAAAGTTGCTGCCCCTATGACAAGATCCAAGATGTCACAACGTGCCATGAAATACAATGCACAGGCAAGGAATTCTTGGTTGGGCACACCCCAAAAATGTAATGACCAGTCCAAGAGTTGGATCAAAAATGCTTTATTGTGACAACAACACTGTCACAAAGTAGTCATTTAACAATACAGTGGTACTTTAACTAAAACATTAGTTGAAGTCTATTGTGAACTTTTATACAATATCTATATGATACATCACATATTTTACATGTTTACAACAGGTCCAAAGGAGTATGAACAAGCAAGGCTTATCTCAACCTACCCCTTTTCCACTTCACAGCAATTATTAAAACAGATGTTCACTACCTGTTCTCACTTTGTTCACAACTTACATCAATGTGTTCTAAATACACTAGTTTTTTCATAAATAGTTAAATCAGTTATGATTCACTTAATTAGATGGGTAACATCTAATTTTCAAAAGGTTCATGTTGTTTATCATAGTTATTCTTCCGTGTACTTTGTAAACACTTGTTTATTAAGTGTTTTCAGGTAAGCGCTGTCTTTTAGTCAGTTATTATGCTTTAAGTTACCAGTAAAAATTTGAGTTCCAAGCATCCCGCCATTAACTGGCGTGCCAAATGTCACAGTGAACCCCATATAATCCACCCAAAACATATAATCTTACTCGCTAGTATTAGTTTACGGCTAGCGATTAACAAAACTTTGTTGAATAAAGTGAGTGTGAGTGAGTGAGAAAAAGAAGCATTTGACAATAATCCTAATTAAATGTTTTCAATCAAAATAATGATGGGGCGTGTCGCCACCTTGGTAGAAGCAATTGGAGTGTATCACTGCTAGTCTGCAACATACTGAGGCAGAATATGTCAAACACAGGCCAATGTTAAAAAATTACCAACATGGTGGACATTTATCCATGAAAATATGGAAAAGCTGCTGATGGTATGCTTGACTGGAAAGCAGCTGTCCACCCTTCAAGGTAAATATATTATTAAATTACTTCATAAAACTACTGTAGTACATTAATTATATTGCAGTGTTTCTCAACCATAGGGCCCCATTGTTGGGCAGCAGCCAACTATATCTGTTTGTCAGCTGTGGTCCACATGGGCCGAAGTGGCACTCAGTTGTAAAACACTTTTTCCACCACTTGAGGCAGTAATGCCAATAATGACAAGGACTACCCCATTCAAAGTAAAAAAAAAAAAAAGGTTAGAAACCAAAAATCTATTTTTAATTTCAAATCCATTATTTTGGTTTGCAAATATTTATTTTTTTTACAACTACATAAAAAGACACTTCTCTTTATAGATCTGATTTTACTTGAATAAGGAACCCTGAATAAAACAGAGAGGACATACCTGTTTGTACAAGGCTTTGCTCTTTTGTTGGCAGCTGGCTGCGGCCACACCACATGTGCAATGCCTATGTTTATTGGTTGGTGGGCGGGCATGGTCATTTGGTTGGTTAAGAATGGCTGAGGGTGGGCAATCATGGAGCTGTAATGGTTACCATGGGGACGCACATTCCTGCATCAAGAAAACAGAACATTTAAACCAAAAGCATTTAACAACATTACTGAAAAAATGGTCTCAGTCCAAAAGGACACATCTATGACTCACCAATCATTAATATTCAAGGGAGACAGTTTTCTCTCTTTATGTGTGTGTGTGTGTGTGTGTGTGTGTGTGTGTGCGTGCGTGTTATTTTGCAGTGCAAGCAATCACACACACTTAAAGTAAAAATATACTTACTTAAATATGATACTATCCAATAGTATTAATCTAAAATGAACATCATGCCAAAGTATGACAAACACAGTATCTCCAATTTGCTTACCCCCAGTCCCCCACTCTCGGTGGCCCCGCTACTGTGTCAGAAGCCAATGTGGTTGGCGGTGGGGGCACTGATGTCACCTGCTGCCAAGTGGGCACCAAAATCTGCTGTGCTCGGTTTGACCAGGCCTTTTTAAGTACAGAGAAAACAAAAAAGCCATGCTTAAATCATCAAAGATTTATTTAATTCACATGCCGTCCACATTACAGTCTTTCTGTGTCGCTCATTATTGTTGTTAAACATACAGTACCTGTGTGATAACTCCTGGTCTGATTTGGATAGGCTGGATCGGGGGCGCTTGAGTGACCAGAGGAACAGATGCCTCCATTCGAACAGAGTAGCCAGCGGGTTTCACAGTGTTGGTAGGTATCCCTGCAAGAATGAAATAAAGAGTACTTGAACGAAAGACATTTACTGACCTAATCCTTCTTTCCATTAATTAACTGCAGCTCCCCAGTGCTATGGAGCTCACTATTACAACTGTGTGTGGATTCCAAAGTCGAACTTTGCATAAGCACAAACCTAATTGCATGTACGCAAAAAAATGCATGTATCAACTTGTACGTAATTTAGAACATTGTTAAATACATGTGTTGCTATGTGTTTGTAGTGCATGTGTCTTTTAATGTGAGTATAATCTTTATTTTGTGGTGAAACTATCCTGTGTCTAAAAAACTTTGCATGAGTTGGATTTTATTTATTTTTTCTTTACTTGATAGGGACATAGCACAATACATAAATTGCACAGCTATTACATTTTCATCTGCTGTCCCCAGGCTGAAGCCGCAGGTTAAAAACACATTTACCAATAAAATGTAAAATACAGATGTAAAAACACCGCAACAATAACAGAGCACCAGCAGAAAGATGGATTAAACAACAGTATAATAAATATAGACATTCATATTTTCTCTTTATTATTATAAAGACTGCGTACAAATACACAAACTTTTCTGCAAATATTTTTTCTATAACTAAAAATGCAGTGAAAGTTACTTATGCACATGTCTCCCCTGCGGACACAACTTTTTTTTCTCAGCAACCTTTATAAATGAGGCCCCTGGACACTAAGACCACTGTGCTTGGCTGTCGCCAAACTACATTTATCTTGGTGCTCACCTGTATTACCAGCTATTGGATAATAATAATAAACTGTACGTTAACTACTCAAAAATATATCCAAATTTAATTCATACAGTAATGTTCCCTCAGAAAATAAACTGTAATATAATTATTTGCTGAAATTTGAGGTGTATACTCAATTTTTTGATATATGACCAGCAAAACAATTTGGAGTGATTAAGTGTAAAATGTAGACATCATACCTTGAATGTTTGAGGGACATAAGATGAGAGCCTGCTGAAACGACTCATTGCCTCCAAACTGTCCACTTCCTGTTTGCAATGGTATCCCGGGGTGAATCACTGAGGGGGCAGATGGCGCTAATGCCTGAGGAATAACACAAACACACCTTATGAAATGTTCAGTAACAGCTTCTGCTGCAAATTCTTGTCTAATAAGTACATATAAGATTAGAAGTTTTATTTTTTAAATGCTGTACAATAAAAGGGAGACTATAAGTTTGTGTGCCTGTCAAGCATGTGCCTCTGTCTCACTACTCGCATTTGTAAGTAGTGAGAACTGAGCATACATTGTTCTGCAACAGCTTCAGCCTAAAGGCCAGGCTTCAAGGACATAATTGTCAACATTAAGCTAGATTGTCAGGTTAAAATATTGAGCTTTCTTGGAAAATCTGAATGAAAAACCTCATTTGCTTTTTAGCGCAGTGCATGTGACTTAAAATGCTTGTTTCAGGTCTTATAGAAGCTAAACATCAGAATCACCTTATATTCAAAATGTAAATGTCAACCTTCCCAAGTGCTATCATTTCATGACCCCTATTTTCATGCTTAATAACATCACAAATTTGAAGGCTGGGAACAGTATTTAGAGACGTTTTGCATCATAAAGCTACGCTGCCAGAAAAAGGGTCAGCTCCCGGTTTCTCCTCGGCAACAACGCAGATTTGCACCGTTGCCATGACCTCAGCAACATGACGTGATTATGTTGCCATGACAGCAGAGCTACAATGCCGTAAGATGGCAAAGTCTGCATTTATGAATGCAGTAAGACCAAAGATTTAGTTTTTTAATGTGGAGACAGGTTGTTGAATGCATTATCTTGGACTGAACTTTGGTTATGTCTCCTGAAGCTTAGGGTAGCAAAATACACTATATGTTCTTAACAATGTGTGCATAGAACTTCACATTTCACGGTACAATTTTAATGTGGAAATCAAGACAAGTTATAAAAAGCCTATTACGTTGGAATTTATGCTGATTTTCTGGAAAATAATAGTAAGCTTGATATTTCTAGTAGGATTTAATTGCATAAAAGGCTGTCCCACTGCGTACCATCCAATTGTTTGATAGTTTTTTCAGCAAAACAATTAGGTAATATAGAGTTAAATTAACAATTATCTAACTTTGTAATGACATTGAATGAGGCAAGAAATACAAACAAGGCAAAAAATACACTGATTAACTATTTGGCTGATGCTGGGATCTTGAGTTGCATACATACACAAAAATTCAGTGAGACTGCGACCTGTTTTCAATGCATCCTCGTTGTTCCCCCTGTGCAATACCATGAAAAGTAATGACGTAACCGCTTACTTGAGGGTGGACAACAGTCATTTTGTTAAAGGGGTGGTTGACTGTGGCAGCGGCAGACCCAGGTCTGACGAAGGGCCCCTTGCTTCTATTAGCTGTCTCATACGTGTTGGGACGGGTAGAGCAAACATCCATGATGTGGAAACATGACTTCACACTGCAGGCAAATAGATGAGGCAGGTCAAAATAACGCCACCAGTACAAAATGTCGCTACGTCTGCTGAAGTATGGTTGCACTCACTGGTTGCTATGAGGGAAGTCGAGCAGGTGCTGCATTGTCACAAAGGGGTGACTGAGAGCTTCAGCAGGGGCAATCCTCTCCTCTGCATCGATCAGCAACATTTTCTTCAGCAGGCCCACAAACTCCCGGCGGTCTGCCTTCTCTGCGAGCAAGTCGCTGCCTTCCAGATTCAGCACCAAATTCACCTTGAAGATAAATATTATAATATAATACTTAAAGGCGTACTGAAATGAGATTTTCTTATTTAAACGGGGATAGCAGGTCCATTCTATGTGTCATACTTGATCATTTTGCGATATTGCCATATTTTTGCTGAAAGGATTTAGTAAAGAACACCGACGGTAAAGTTTGCAACTTTTGTTCGCTAATAAAAAAGCCTTGCCTGTACCGGAAGTAGCAGACGATGTGCGCGTGACGTCACGGGTTGTAGGGCTCCTCACATCCTCACATTTTTTATAATCATAGCCACCAGCAGCAAGAGCGATTCAGACCGAGAAAGCGAAGATTTCCCCATTAATTTGAGCGAGGATGAAAGATTCGTGGATAAGGAAAGTTAGAGTAAAGCACTAGAAAAAAAAAATTAATAAAAAAAAAAAAAAAGGGGCCGCAGTGGGAGCAATTCAGATGTTATTAGACACATTTACTAGGATAATTCTGGAAAATCCCTTATCTGCTTATTGTGTTACTAGTGTTTTAGTGAGGTTATAAAGTCATACCTGAAAGTCGGATGGCTGCGGTCACCGCCAGTGTCTCTGAGGGAAGCCATATGGAGGAGCCAAGAAAGTCACAACTGCCTTTTTGACAGCTGCTACAGGAGGACGCAAACTCCGCTCAAGTCTCCCGTAGGAGCCGACTTAATATCACAATGTTCTCATCTAAAAACTTGCTGGTTGACATGTGGTAAAGAAACATGTTCCCTTTCCGCTCTGTTCCATATTAAAGCTTCACAACAAACAAAGAAATACCGGCTGTGTTTTTGTTGCTAAAGGCAGCTGCAATCCACCGCTTTCCACCAACAGCATCTTCTTTATAGTCTCCATTATTAATTGAACAAATTGCAAAAGATTCAGCAACACAGATGTCTAAAATACTGTGTAATTATGCGATGAAAAGAGACGACTTTTAGCCGTGTGTGGTGCTGGGCTAAAATGTTCGCTCCAACCAATAACGTCAAAAGCCCGCGTCAACATAAGTGTCATCATTCTGCGACGTTTTCAACAGGATACCTCGCGGGAAATTTTAAATTGCAATTTAGTAAACTAAACCGGCCATATTGGCATGTGTTGCAATGTTAAGATTTCATCATTGATATATAAACTATCAGACTGTGTGGTCGGTAGTAGTGGGTTTCAGTAGGCCTTTAAAATCAACTACAAACCCCGTTTCCATATGAGTTGGGAAATTGTGTTAGATGTAAATATAAACGGAATGCAATGATTTGCAAATTCTTTTCAACCCATATTCAATTGAATGCACTACAAAGACAAGATATTTGATGTTCAAACTCATAAACTTGTTTTTTTTTTTTACAAATAAGAATTAACTTAGAATTCCATGGCTGCAACATGTGCCAAAGTAGTTGTGAGAGGGCATGTTCACCACTGTGTTACATCACCCTTTCTTTTAACAACACTCAATAAACGTTTGGGAAGTTAGGAAACTAATTGTTGAAGCTTTGAAAATGGAATTCTTTTCCATTCTTGTTTTATGTAGAGCTTCAGTCGTTCAACAGTCAGGGGTCTCCGCTGTCGTATTTTACGCTTCATAATGCCCCACGCATTTTCGATAGGAGACAGGTCTAGACTACAGGCGGGCCAGGAAAGTACCCGCACTCATTTTTTTACGAAGCCACGCTGTTGTAACACGTGCTGAATGTGGCTTGGCATTGCCTTGCTGAAATAAGCAGGGGCGACCATGAAAAAGATGGTGCTTAGATGGCAGCATGTGTTGCTCCAAAACCTGTAGGTACCTTTCAGCATTAATGGTGCCTTCAAAGATGTGTAAGTTACACATGTCTTGGGCACTAATGCACCCCCATACCATCACAGATGCTGGCTTTTGAAGTTTGCGTCAATAACAGTCTGGATGGTTTGCTTGCCCTTTGGTCCGGATGACACAATGTCAAATATTTCCCCAAAAAATTTGAAATGTGGACTCGTCAGACCACAGAACACTTTTCCACTTTGCATCAGTCCATCTTAGATGATCTCGGGCCCAGAGAAGCTCGCAGCGTTTTGTGGATGTTGTTGATAAATGGATTTCGCTTTGCATAGTAGAGCTTTAACTTGCACTTACAGATGTAGCGACAAACTGTATTTAGTGACAGTTGTTTTCCGAAGTTTTCCTGAGCCCATGTGGTGAAATCCTTTACGGATTGATGTCCGTTTTTGATACAGTACCGTCCGAGGGATCGAAGGTCACGGTCATTCAATGTTGGTTTACGGCCATGGAGTGATTTCTCCAGATTCTCTGAACCTTTTAATGATATTCTGGACCGTAGATATTGAAATCCCTAAATTTCTTGCAATTGCACTTTGAGAAACATTGTTCTTAAACTGTTTGACTATTGGTCTCAAGCAGTTGTGGACGAAGGAGTGTACCTCGCCCCATCCTTTCTTGTGAAAGACTGAGCATTTTTTGGAAAGCTGTTTTATACCCAATCATGGCACTCACCTGTTCCCAATTAGCTTGCACACCTGTGGGTTGTTTCAAATAAGTATTTGATGAGCATTCCTAAAATTTATCAGTATTTACTGCCACCTTTCCCAACTTCTTTGTGGCGTGTTGTTGGCATCAAATTCTAAAGTTAATGATTATTTGCAAAAAAAAACGTTTATCAGTTTGAACATCAAATATGTTGTTTTTGTAGCATATTCAACTGAATATGGGTTGAAAATGATTTGCAAATCATTGTATTCCGTTTATATTTACATCTAACACAATTTCCCAACTCATATGGAAACGGGGTTTGTACTTTTTCATAAACACAACCCAACGGTATGCTTCAGCAATGTTAATATTTTTGTAATGCCATATAATAGTATGATAGTATTTCAAGAGAATAAACAATTAGCAAAGAAAAGAACAGACTTTGCTTAAAATTTGTGATTTTGTGGGAGTTTCCTGTCTTCTCTGTAAAGGATTAATACAATCTAATGGCTTTTTTTTATTGAATGGCCAACAGTGGGGAATTTCACATTACAAAGAATCTTCTCTCTTCTTATTAACAAGAAATGTATTCATCGAGAGTAAAGAACCACATGAACTTCCTTGAAACGTAGATCTGGGAAGTAAGAAGAGTGGAACTTACATGCACTATGTCATCCAAACAGCTGAAGATGTACTTCCTTGCCTCCTTTGATTTCATTCCCGTCTCGGCCTCATGCTCATCTGTAGACTGTGGAGACATCAGAGATTGAGTTTAGCAAAGACTGCCCTGCTCTTGGTAGAATTGTTTGAGTCACTTAAGAGTTAAGCTATTTTTATGGACTCAAAACAGGGGCACAATCCTTGTGCGTGAAAACCATACCTTGTGTGCACATGTGGACTCACTTTGTGCGCACCTGCGATATCATTTTACGCGCTTGACGTCTTTTTGCCTGCGCTCGGCCTCTGTTTGCGCTTGCGGTGTCATTTCTCTTTCTCTCTCTGATGTTCCACTCTGTTGGCACTTAAGGGCGGGAATTGATAAGACGGCCAAGCAACTTCCCTCCATTCTAATTGGTCACTTGAAACACCGACTGTTTTCTGGTCAAAGACAATCCAGGGGATCTGTGACTGTTGAACTATGTGCCTTCTGAAGAAGAGTAGTCTTCAGACTCTTTAGTTTACACTAGCGGGCTCAAACGTTTTTCACCAATTAGCACCTTAGAAAAAACTTGCCTCTCCAAGTACCACCATAATGACCAACATTAAAACACTGTAGCGTAGTAGGCGTAAGTGTTCATTAAACAATAAGACCGAGGTTTTATTTAAGAAGTATATTTAATATTTTTGGCCATTGTAACATTACTCACCGTTTGAAAAGTAATACTGTGTTTGAATATAGGAAGATATAACACTGTACTATAATAAAGTGATTATTTGGTGTACCACTAGATGGATAGTGTGTACCACAGTTTGAGAATCACTGGACTAGAACACAAATGTATTTTGCTTTTAGGATTCTAAAGATAAAAAAAGCACTTGTTAGATGCGGCTAATAAGAGCTTATGTTATGGTAAATGGGTTGTACTTGTATAGCGCTTTTCTACCTTCAAAGCGCTTTGACACTACTTCCACATTCACCCATTCACACACACATTCACACACTGATGGAGGGAGCTGCCATGCAAGGCGCTAACCAGCACCCATCAGGAGCAAGGATGAAGTGTCTTGCTCAAGGACACAACAGACATGACAAGGTTGGTACTAGGTGGGGATTGAACCAGGGACCCTCGGGTTGCGCACGGCCAATCTAGTCACAGACCAGAACTTTTTTTGTGGGCGCATTGATATCAGCGCACATAGCAACGCACTTCCTACTTCTGTCAAACAATGTGTTCCTGCTTCGGGCGACAAACATGTGTGCAAAAAATTAATTAGCATGTGCTTAGAGAGGCCACACGCACGCAAAGTGTGGTTTTTAAGTGTGAGGATTTTGGCACTGCTTTGAGACCTATGTTTTAATGTTTGGCCAAAAACATGTGTGAGGTGTGTTGAAGCTTCTTACCTTTAATCTCCAAGATGCAAAAGGTGAGTCAGACTCTTTGCAAAAGAAGCGTGTTGTCTTTGTCCCTGCATTCAATAACTGCTCTCCGGGAAAACCTTGCGTCTGAGAAATGTAGCGAATCTAGACAGAGGGACACATAAATCGGATTTTATAAATAGACATTACATTCAAACAAAGACACTGTCTTTGCGGTCATTAAAAAGGTCAAATTCTGTGACATCATTGTGTAGAGTCCCAGACAGTCTTAATCACTGTGCGAAATGTCCACATAGCAGGCACGGCATCAGACCTTGAAAACTGCACTTCTAGAGGAACTGTTAAACCCAAATATCCCTGTGTTGATGTTTGACTGGTGTTAGGGTCTTTGCATGTTAACTGTGATAACAAAGTCCCTCTGCGCTCAATGCCAGATGCCTTGCTCAGTAATGATGGCCCTTCAGCGGTGTGTGTCACACACAGGTTTATGAGAAGAGGCCAGTCAGAAGCCCGGTTGACGTCAATCACACCCGAGTGTTAAGGACAACAAGCATTAGAGATGCAGCACAGAGCCACATACTTGTGAGAGATGTGACACACGTCAAGTCAAAGCAACACCAGTATAGCCGTTAATATGACAAAATCCTGTTATGTCACACTGCTTGTGTACGTCAGTATGGCTGAAATTAAATGTAACATTGCAACAAGCTCATCTCTGGGGGATTATGCTTCTAAAAAATCGAAAAACAGCAGAGTGGAAGTGGTTTTCAAAATGACAATGATATGGGAGGGAGAAAGGCCTTGTTGTAATTTTCCATGGCGGAAACAACAAGGTATCAAATAAACTTTTGAGAAAGTGGAACAAGGACAAAAAGTATCTGTTGAAAAGCATCCAAAAGCAGGATGCCAATATCTTAAATGTACAAAGACTTTGTCAAGAGTTACATAAGTGCAGTATTGAGCCAGCAGTATCAGGCCACCCTGTGTTACTACCTATGGGCATATACGTATAACAAAAACAACACATAAATCAACCTTACATTTGAGAAATAAAATTAATAGTATTATCAATTTTGACTCTGCATGAAACCATAAAACCCAAAACCAGTTAAGTTGGTATGTTGTGTAAATGGTAAATAAAAACAGAATACAATGATTTGCAAATCCTTTTCAACTTATATTCAATTGAATACACTGCGAAGACAAAATATTTAATGTTCGAACTGAGAAACTAGGGCAGCATGGTGGAAGAGAGGTTAATGCATCTGCCTCACAATACGAAGGTCCTGAGTCGTGCTGGGATCAATCCCGGGCTCAGGATCTTTCTGTGTGGAGTTTGTATGTTCTCCCTGTGACTGCGTGGGTTCCCCCCAGGTACTCCGGCTTCCTTCCACCTTCAACGACATGTACCTGGGCATAGGTAGATTGGCAACACTAAATTGGCCCTAGTGTGTGAAAGTGAGTGTGAATGTTGTTTGTCTACCGTATCTGTGTTGGCCCTGTGATGAAGTAGCGACTTGTCCAGGGTGTACCGCCCGAATGCAGCTGAGATAGGCTCTAGCGACCCCCCGCGATCCCAAAAGGGACAAGTGGTAGAAAATGGATGGATGGGTAGAACTGAGAAACTAGTTTTTTTTAAGCGAATTATCATTAACTTAGAATTTAATGGCAGCAACAGACTGATAAAAATTGGCACGGGGGCATTTTTATGGCCTTTCTTTCTACCACTCAGTAAACGTTTGGGAACTAAGGAGACCAATTTTTGAAGCTTTTCAGGTGGAATTATTTCCCATTCTTGCTTGATGTACAACTTAAGTTGTTTAACAGTCTGGGGTCTCTATGTGGTATTTTACGCTTCATATTGCGGCACACATTTTAAATGGGAGACAGGTCTAGACTACAGGCAGGCCAGTCTAGTACCCGCACTCTTTTACTATGAAACCACGCTGTTGTAACACGTGGCTTGGCATTGTCTTGCTGAAATAAGCAGGGGCATCCATGATAACGTTGCTTGGATGGCAACATATGTTGCTCCAAAACCTGTATGTACCTTTCAGCATTAATGGTGCCTTCACAGATGTGTAAGTTACCTATACTTTGGGCACGAATACACCCCCATACCATCATAGATGCTGGCTTTTAAACTTTGTGCCTATAAAAATTTGGATGGCTATTCTCCTCTTTGGCTTTGCATAGTAGAGTTTTAACTTGCACTTACAGATATAGCGACAAACTAGTTACTGACAGTGGTTTTCTGAAGTGTTTCCGAGCCCATGTGGTATTATCCTTTACACATTGTCACTTTTTGATGCAGTACTGCCTGAGGAACTTAAAGTTCATAATATCATCACATAAATGCAGTCATTTCTCCAGACTCTCTGAACCTTTTGATATTACGGACCGTAGATGGTGAAATCCCTAAAATCCTTGCAATAGCTTGTTGAGAAATTTAGAATAAGTTCTTAAACTGTTGGACAATCTGCTCACACATTTGTTCACAAAGTGGTGAGCCTCACCCCGTCCTTGTTTGTGAATGACTGAGCATTTGATGGGAGCTGCTTTTATACCCAATCATGGCACCCACCTGTTCCCCTGTGGGATGTTCCAAATACGTGTTTGATGAGCATTCCTCAACTTTGTCAGTCTTTTTTGCCACTTGTCCCAGCTTTTTTGAAACATGTTGCAGGCATCAAATTCCAAATAGGCTAATATTTAAAAAAAATAAAGTTGTCCAGTTCGAATGTTAAGTATCTTGTCTTTGCAGTCTATTCAATTGAATATAGATTGAAAAGGATTTGCAAATCATTGTATTGCGCTTTTATTTATGATTTGCACAACGTGACAGCTTCTCTAGTTTTGGGGTTTGTAAATAAACACTTCTAGTGTGCTAGCAATGTGATCTGTTATATTATTATTTTTATAGACATTGTTATTGTTGAAATAATTTATTGGTTCGAGTATTTTTGGAGTCCTAGCTTGAATGTTTGTCTGATGAGTATAAACGGAACGTATTTGTGTGTGGGTGTAACATATGTCCTTGTTGTCCAAGCAAAGTAAAGCCTTAATTAGTTTATTCTGCGGTTTTACATTATTAAAGTTAATACAAACAGAGCTAAAATGACTTCTTAAAGAAGATGCAAGTCCATTGGTTTGCAAAAAATACAATATAGTATATGCAAACCAATATCTGTTCCACAGCCTCTCTCATGCTGTGATGACACAGAAATGAAACACTGAGAAGTCATTTAAAAGTGCAATAATTACATCCCCTTCCTCTTGAGCAGCACTGTATAAACAAGAACACAATCCCAGTGTGTGAGTGGGAAAAAACATTTTTCTCAAAAGGCCTGTCTCCGCAGAGACCTAAAGATCACGAGACAGACCACCAAAAAGACTACACTAGGAATGGTCTTAACATTTTAGGAACTGAGAAAGAAATCCGTTGTGTGAAACTGACTGTTGAATAATTGTGTATTGAAGTAAAACTAAGGCAAAACAGAATGCACACTTGGCGGTTCCGAGCACAGTTGCTGTGGATTCAATCTCAACTAGCTTGTGGTCTAAAGAAGAACAACATTTATGTTAGCTACTAGGATTGGAAATCTTAGGGTTTTTCATGATACGATATTATGCACATGGCTCACAATCTATCAATCTAGATATGGCGATGCTGCTATAACCTGTGACATGTCCGTCTGTTTATGAGTTGGAAAAAAAAAAAAAAATAAAGTAAAAACTTTATAGTTTAAACTTTGCCTCAACAACAATAATAAATACAAGCCCTAGTGTGTGAATGTGAGTGTGAATGTTGTCTGTCTATCTGTGTTGGCCCTGTGATGAGGTGGCGACTTGTCCAGGGTGTACCCTGCCTTCCGCCCGATTGTAGCTGAGATAGGCGCCAGCACCCCCCGCGACCCCAAAAGGGAATAAGCGGTAGAAAATGGATGGATGGAATATTTCTCTATAACCATTGGCAGGCATATTTAACTAAATTGTTTTAGGGGCCACATTTCCACAAAACAAAAGACCTGGGGGCGGACTTCTACCTTCACTGTTGGTCTTATTTTGTATATATGGTGAACCAGCGTCCTTTACACTATATATTGATTTTCGTCTATTTATTTTGTCAGAGTTACAGGAACACCCTGCTGTTATTAAGGACATTCTGCAAAAAAGTTAGTTGATAATCATCTTTATGATAGCACTCTTGTGTTTTTTAAGAATCTTCAGCAAAAATGTGAGTCCCTCAAACATTTTTAGAACTGAATTCGCGAACCACCAGTTGAAATAAATAAAAATAGAAGACCTAAAATGGAACCCTTAATAACACTACTAGTATAAATAAAGAAGCTGAAAAAATGACTACTGACTGTATCTAAAGTAAACCTTCGTTACATAAATCACATTACGAAAAAAAATGTAACCACCAAATCGGAGAGGGCTTAAAGGGCTGGCTTGAGGAACGCCTTGGTTGTGTAAATCACAATTTTACAAGCAAGTATGTTTCAAAGCAAGGTTGAAATGTCAATGCAACAATATGTCACTGTGTGTACAGTTGTTCAAGTTCCTCTATACAACAGGATAATTTTAGTGTTTTTAGGAATCTGTTGCAGAGAAGTTTGTCTCCCAAGCTTTGAAGGGAACTTTGGGGCTAGTACATTGTCATTACGGGGCAGGATTTGGCCCGTGGGGCACCAGTTGAATAGCGCTGACCAATGGTGTATCCGTGTGTATAAAAGGGTGAAACAAAAACCAACCAAATAAATACCGTATTTTTCGGAGCATAAGTCGCTCCGCAGTATAAGTCGCACCTGCCGAAAATGCATAATAAAGAAGGAAAAAAACATATAAGTCGCACTGGATTATAAATCACATTTTTGAGGGAAATTTATTTGATAAAACCCAACAGCAAGATTAGATATTTGAAAGGCAATTTACAATAAATAAAGAATAGTGAACAACAGGCTGAATAAGTGTATGTGATGCATTAATAACCAACTGAGAACGTGCCTGGTATGTTAACGTAACATATTATGGTAAGAGTCATTCAAATAACTATAACATATAGAACATGCTATACGTTTACCAAAGAATCTGTCACGCCTAATCGCTAAATCTCATGAAATCTTATACGTCTAGTCTCTTACGTGAATGAGCTAAACAATAATATTTGATATTTTACGGTAATGTGTTAATAATTTCACAAATAAGTCGCTCCTGAGTATAAGTCGCACCCCTGGCCGAACTATGAAAAAAACTGCGACATATAGTCCAAAAAATATGGTAAATGTTATAGTTTTCTGCATAACTCAAGTACAAACCGCAATAGTGTAAAAATAGTGACACTATTTTAAACTCCGAAACATTCTGAAAATACAACACTTATCTCGCTACAAAGTCTATCAAATAAATCAAATCAACAAAGTGGAAACGTAATAAAAATGAATATTTGGTATTTAAATATAAAATTTAACAGGAAGTTTTTACCTCGACTTCAGGGTGGTGGCGTCACTGGCGAATGAGGTGGTTGGCTGAGCATGTTTTATTTGGCCCTACTAAATTTTCAGCCACTCATGCGAGGAGTGACTCAGTTACTCAACTCATTAAGGAGAAACAATATAAAAAGTTTACAGCGGCAAAAAAATTATTTGCGGTAAGAACACTTTGATAATCTTATCAGACGTTTAAATGCGATACATTGCAATAATTTGCCCCATCTACATTTTGTCACAATCATTTTAACTACTGTGTATGTTCAGTTGAATTAGAGAGTTCTGAAATGGCACAAATCATCTGGGTTGCATCGCTGGCCTGTAAACATGAGGTCAGAATATTAAGAAAGTCCATCCTACCTAATTTAACATAATGAATAATCATTTTTATTTTGGCAAATACATTTTTTCAACTGCCCCTTGCTATATTAGAATATGCCAATCACTAGTCAAGCCGCTTGGTACTCCTGGCCCTTTCAGTGAACTGAAATTAAAGTCAACAAAAAGTCAATGTAACACAAGATGAAAGAAGGTAAGAGGAACCAGTAGGAGGAGTCTGGGTTATAAATACAATATGCTGTGTAGGATGGAAGCAGACCCCGTGCAGAAAGATTAGAAAACGTAGCTCTGCTTTAGCCAGATTCCTCCCATGGAAAGTGGTAGCGGATGTGCAGACACCTCACACCAGCAGGCAGCTGCCTTGCTGCGTTTTTTTTTTTATATTTTAGCTAGCTTACTATTTATATACAAGTTTTGCACCGATAGTATATTAACACAAGTTAATAATGGAAAATTAAATCAAACATGTTTCTTTTCTTTGCAGATAATGCTATTTTTGTAAAATGCCCCATAATCTAAAATAAAGAAATACATATAAACCACTTGTCATTGTGATGGCACAATTGTGTGTGTATTGTTTTTTTTTTACATTAAGACATGTGAATGGGATAACATGATTTTTCTAATTTTTCCCACTCGAATGTGACCTTCACTCTAATGCACCAAACAAGCTTTTGTGTATTGTTTGTGTACCAATAATTTGTCACTTAGCAGCATCCAACTTCCCGTACCTGACATGCTCAGTGTTTACCCAACCAACATCATATTAGGGGGTGCGGAGTATATACACCTTACTTTTGTTTAATAAACAAACTAAATAGATGTATCTTTTTTATACAACGGCATGTAAGTTATGTCTCTACATTCCCTCTGTCCTCGATTTCACCCCGGGTCAAATATGACACATCTTTATAGTCTGTATAATGATTGTTTTTTTTTGTTTACATAAAACACCACTCAAAATTGTATTGATGTACAGTTGCTAATGAAGGTAGATCAGGCATGTTTTAAATACATAAAATAAGAAAGTATACATTTCAAACATGGGTGTGATTTTGTACATTTTATCTCTAGTTTGTTGTAGTTCCTTATTTATTTCATTCTCAATTGGGCATTTAATCAAACATTGGGACTACAGAATTATTCACCAATAACCTACAGCTTGCTTCAGACAAACACTTTATAAACTGGTACGACAGTTAAACGTACTGTAACATCACAGACCTACATATTTAGAACTAGTATCTTAATCCAAAAACAATGCTATGGGCGCAGCAGGTGCATGTCAAATACAATATGCTACAACATGCTAAATTTACATCCAGGATCTATTATACATAGAGTCAAACCTTTGTGAGCTGGCACTTGTCTATGGGGGCCACAAAAATTGTAAACATTGTCCATAGCAGCCACCTGTTTAAGCAGCCAGTGCCCATTTGCTTTGTCTCCCAGAATATTGTTTTTACTCCATATAGCGGCCACTAACACCAAAATGTGCTGCAATGATGCATGATAATGATAAATTTGAGTTGTACCTCTAAATTCCACAAGAGTGTTTGCATTGCCTGTGCTCCGGAGTTTGCTCTGTGCTCTGCTAACACTCACCGGCTGCATACTGTGCATAGCGTGACACAGCTCTGCTCCCCCAGACAGTAGGATAGGTTCTTGAAGGGATATCATGCACATTCGCATGAGACAATTGGTATGTGGGATGGATTCAACAAGAAACAGGTAGGTGATCCAACAGGAAAAGAAAGAAGATTTGTCTTATTTTTCCCCCTGATGTTGGTGCGTTTAACATGGGAAAGTAAGCTAGTAACAAACACGGAGAGTTTTATTCTGAAAATGAAACGGATTTATTATGTTTACGTCTCATAGTTTCTGTCCCGCTCTACCCATCTGTGCCAAATTGCTGCGGCTTAGTTGCATTATCCAGTAAAAATAGAAGCATTTGCTTATTTTCTGCTGAGAGCTCCAAAGTATCGTAGATAGGAGCAGTATTTATGCGACATAGTGTAGCTGGTAGAAGTTGACACGTTGACTATGTTTCCATGCACTAAATTAGTCTGACTTCTTCTGGGATTTCACCTACATGTGAAGTCCCAGTGTCCATGCACACTCTCTAATGAGACTATTGGTCATATGTCGTGTGCCTCCCATTAGAGAGCGCTTTCAGCAGGAGTTAATGTATTGCTTTTCTGTTTGGCCTATGATGCCACAACAAAAGAAGGCATCTTTGCAGCTTTTTATACATCAACAGCCTAGTTCTTGGTCTACCTGATGCTGTAATATTGGCACATATTACAAATAGTATGTGTCTAATGGCAATGCTGATGTTAAATAGTAGACAGCATCAACAAAATGATGTTAGACTGCACCACAATCATAAAACTACGACCAATAAGGTCTCAAAATTGCTGCATTGGATACGGCTCCAAAGCAAAGCAAAGCAAAGACTGGTATAAGAGAGTTGTTTTGAAGGAAATTTAGGATGGAGAATGGAAAGAAAACTTTTGAATGTCTCAAAGTGGATTGATGGAAGAAGTTTTAAGTCTGAAGGAAAATACTTTTTGTGAACTGATACCGCTCCAGATGAGGGTTGCTGTTGTTCTGTAAAAGCTTCCAATGTTGTGTGGAATATAGAATTATTGCTAACTTGTTTGTAGTAAACAAATTTAGCGTGAAGAGGTTTGTTTACGCTTTCTTGTTAGCCTAATATACCTGCCTTGTTGTCTCCCATCTCAGTCGTATTTGTTCGGCAGTCCGAATAAAGCCGGCATTCTCCATTTCCTTGGCTACCTCAGGTTTTTTTTTTCTCACATTGATGCACTTCAAAATGTTCTGTTTTTTTCAACTTGTGAAGCAAATAAACAGTCTTCTCTACATTCCAGTTGTTGTCTGTTTTTAGTCAATGCTTTTATTGAACGGGATCCAGTTTCAGGTTATATCCCGCATGTTCAGACTGGCGCATGTGCAATACGAAGGGTCCTCAACGGCAGCCCAAACCCACTCAAAGGATCTGGTTTTCAATCGCATAATTTAGACGTGGTAGTCCGACTTTTCAAAAGCCAAACACGATTAGATTAAGGTGTTTCCATGGGTTATAGAATGCTTCTTTTGAGCTGAATTATTTGAAAAATTAGACGAATTTAGTGCATGGAAACATAGTCAATAAGTAGAATTTAACTGTTTTTAAGATACAATGATATGAATTGTTTTCTTCAATTGGTAAGTTTGTCATGGGAACCTGTGTATAGTGTTTAGTCGGCTACTGTTTCAGTTTCCCTTGAGTGATCGCTATGTACAGGTTTGACTGTACATCCCCTTCTTCCACACCTAACTTTCGCTGTTTCATTTACACTCTGCTGGTTTCCTCTCAGTGTTTTATATTCCAAAGGTACTTTCTCACCTATTATCTTACTTCCTTTTTCAGTCAACCTCACACCTCCTATTTTTGGCATCTTTATTCTATTCTATGAGCCCATCTGAGATTTCAAACTCCAAGGTGTCTCCTACTGAAGCGAGAACATTCTGCCCAAATATCCCTAAAGCAGTTTTATTACATGCTGCCTGGTTGCTGCCAAATTAAATTTTCATTTTGACACCAGCGGTGCTTTACCTGGGACTGAGGTCAAATCTATTTCAAAGGTGTTGAGTGAGCTCACCTCACCCTGACCCAAGAAGGGTAAAAAATTAATTGGTCATAAAAGACTCAGTGTTAGTGCAATGTGCACTATGGAGGTCGAGCTGTCACGTAGGGTGCAGCATGGCACACGGCAGCTTTGCTGGCAAGCTTTGAGGAGATAGGAGAAAGCTGCTCAGCATAAGCCCTAATCAGTCTGGTCCTGGGGAGACACTGTTTGGGTTGGCAACATCTCACATATGTTCTCCCTTTGCGACAAAAAGAGTGTTCTTAAAAATATATACTTTAAAATAACTTGCTGTAGTCATAATCTCTCTAATCTCCATCTTTACATCTGCAAAGATTAATGTTCCAGTCAGTCTTATTTAGCTTTGGTCAAGTTGTATTTTTTTTTTACAATTCTTCTTTGGCAAGATTTAGACAACAACTTTAAACTTAGGTACTAATCTGTGCAATGCCAATAATTGTTTCAGTAGCTTGCAATGAAATAGCATGCAGTCATCAACAATAACCAACAGAAACCTAAACAATAAAAAAAATACTGCATCAAATGGAAACTCAAAACTACTGTGGACTGTCTCATTTGGAAAGTTGCATGGACAGTGGAACAGTCAAAACCTCAAGGTACACAAAAAGAAGTGGAAAATAACGTCAGCAAGTTACAAATGGAGGATGTGATGTTTCACAGACCCCGACATTGACAGTGTAACTTGTGGGCCCAACCAACTATTTTATAGTTGTTCTTTCCCCAGGTTTGAATGGAGGTAACGTCCACAAAACATCAAAGATAACGACTGAATGAGACAACAATTGTACAATGGAGTAAATAAATAAACCCCAAAATTGAGGTGTTTGCTTACCTGGTCATACTCTAGGGCTCCGGGGTAAAGGGGCCAGCCCAGAAAAAGCTCAGCTATCACACAGCCTAGGGACCACATGTCTATGGCTTCACAAAATGGCAATCCCAAAATAATCTCTGGAGCCCTGTAGAAACATACAAAAAACATTAAGTATTCACAATAAGTAATATCATGAAAATCCCCATGATGGCTGTCAGATAGGTTTGCATGAGTCGGAAATGTCATGGATCAGGCCGTGAGGCAGAGTAGCCATGCTTCAGCAAGCCGGTCAAGTGGGTTAGGAGGTCGGCGAGGTTGGAGAAGAGCGCTTTGACAGGCTATTATAACTCCCGTTTCCTGACAAAAAAGCACCGTTACTATTATTTTTATTTAATATGGTCTTCTTCTGGTTACTGCAAGTGAACCGTTGGCGGTTAGTTGTAAACCGAAATGATGTCGTTTTGGCTGTCCCTTCCCACTATTATGTTTTATCACTTAAAAAACAAAAACCTATACCTTGTAGTGGATGTTTTTGAAACAGTTATCGTTTTGCTGTAAACAGTCATTAGTGTCAATGGAAGGTGTGCAGGTGTGTTAAGTATTCAGGTAAAACGAAAAGAACAATGGTTGTCCACAGGCTGTAGTAATTTGTGCTTACAATGCTTCTTAAATTAATTACACAGGTTAAGACAAACATATCCCAACATGGGGTAATCCAATCCAACAGTTTTGGATTACCTGTCTGTTATAGTCAGTTTTTGTCATTTGTGGAATTTGTTCTGTCCATCATTAACATTTTTACAAGAATTTGGTGTAAAACCCAGTACCAGAAAATATATCTATATTCACACTGCAGGAATCTGAAAGTATTAAGCAATTAACCTGAAGCCTTTTCTCTTCAAACAGGTTTGATTTCATTGTAAAAACAAATGCCAGTACACAACATGGCAGTAAAAATTAAACTGGGAGACATGCCAACAATTTTAATCTTGCTGGTTTGAGGGGAGAATTTTCTGAAGGATAAAGCTCGCAGCCGTGGGCGTGTTGCGCGGTCCCCCCCGTAGGATATACTTCCAGTCAAAAATACTTGGCAGGAAAAGTGGGGGCTACCTTTTCAGCTGTGAGGTTGTTGCAACCCAAGCCTCATTACTGTCCGGTGAAACCAAATCCATTTTCCATCCTGAACATATGACGTACAAACTGTGCAGCTGAATGCAGGGAAGCATAGAGCTCACGACTCCCAGGCTGTGTGCAAAAGTCACACATGAAACATATGCAGTGCATCTGGAAAGTATTCACAGCGCTTCACTTTTTCCACATTTTGTTATTTTACAGCCTTATTCAAAATACAATAAGTGATTATTTGTCCGCAATATTCTACACACGGATGTGATTACCGACCTCGAAGCTATTTAATTGACCGCAAAATGACGCAAGCAAACAACACCAAAACTTTAAATGTTCCATTGAGAATATAGAACAGTACACATGGCGTGTGTTTTAGTACGGCTTTGGTAAGCTATGAAGCCGTACCGCTTGATGGATTGTCGCAGCATTATGGCTACCGTAGTCAGAGGTGCTGTGCTTCGACATACGGGTATAATTATGGTGTGCGTATCAGGACTAAAAAAATGGCAGCAATTAGCAGACATATCTGGCATTTTGTTTCGCAATAATATGCAAAACTAACTTTTCTTACCTTCTGGTACCTACTGATGTGTATTTGGCATCTGGATAAGTCCTGAAAATGTGCGCGGGTAAGCCATTATAGTCTTTGACAACGACGTAGTCGATAAAATTCTTAGTTTTCCTCTATCTTCTTGTTATTGACTTGCTGTGGAAGTGGTTAAAACTACCACTGCAGTAGTTCACCCACGGAACTTTTGTTATAGAGAGTTCCGGTCTGACGTTTTTTCAGGGGAAACATTTCCGGCGTTGTTGTTGCACTAGTAAGCCACGGATGAGGAGATGCTGCTCCGTTATTGATTTAAGTAAAGTCTGGACGTCATTAAAACAGTTATCTCCATCTTTTGAGACTTTCTTCAACTACTGGCCTTGCATGCTACACCAGTACAACAAAAATAACAGGGAGAAGACGCTGTGGAAATGAGGAAACGTGTGATTTGCTCACATCCTAAATACATTAAAATGTAATGTGTTTTAATTTAGTGACAAAGTTTGGAGGTATTGAACATTTATATTTCATGATTACTTCAACACTAAATTGGCCCTTGTGTGTGAATGTGAGTGTGAATCTTGTCTGTCTATCTGTGTTAGCCCTGCGATGAGGTGGCGACTTGTCCAGGGTGTACCCCGCCTT
The DNA here is from genome assembly GCF_033978795.1 of Nerophis ophidion. Taxonomy (NCBI): domain Eukaryota; kingdom Metazoa; phylum Chordata; class Actinopteri; order Syngnathiformes; family Syngnathidae; genus Nerophis; species Nerophis ophidion. The sequence goes on along the minus strand of NC_084612.1, from coordinate 27,395,011 downwards.
CCGCCCGATTGTAGCTGAGATAGGCGCCAGCGCCCCCCGCGACCCCAAAAGGGAATAAGCGGTAAAAAATGGATGGATGGATTCATAACTGCAAACATCTAATGCTTTGAATTATACCGAAATACTTCAAAGTAAGTTCAGTATAAAGTCTTAAGAACTAATTCATATTTATGCCTTCTGTCTGACAGCTGGTTAGCGTTAACTCCCAAACAGTGAAGATGTCCTATACAGAACATAATCTCCGCATTGTTCTAAAACAACTCAAGTGGTTTCAGCTTTCATAACCAGTTTAGTACACGTGTAAGCACTAAGAAATAAAAGCAAACTAGCTCTGTCAGTTTTGGTAATCTTATATGGCGTGGGCCTCTTGTACAGTAATGCAGTTTTGTTGTGACATGTCACAGCCAACATGGCAACTGGGGGCCCAAAGTCATGACAGACCCATAAACAGTGTCAGTCATGTATGTCGCGCAACTATTCTTGTTTCTATTTACAGAACTTTAAGTTAGGCTGTTACTTCACACCCCATAAAGAGTGCCTTTATCCTCCCTGCTCTGTCCTATCAGGGAGGACTGACATGTAATAATAACAGCAAATAAGGGTGGCAACACATAATGGAGGGCTATTGTTGTTTTACGCTTACGTGGGCCTTCACACAGCTTGTTCTGATAAATACACTATTTTGGGACACACACAAGTTGACATAGGCTCCCACTAAGACAACGTAGCAACATGAGATCCGATGATAGAATCAGGAAACTTTACTGCCCAACACTTCCATGAAGTGCAATTCCAAACATATGCACAAACCCAGGTCATTCTGCATTATTACGTGGAACACAAGCAGCAGTTGCGCTCTGCTGAGGCTTTGGATTAAGGGTACAGGCCTTAGGGCGTGTTTGGCCAATGTAAACCTCTTAATGTGCTGACATGAAGCCAAAGTTAAAGAAAGGTTTTTGTCCTAGTTCAGATGGGCTGTGTTTTCCCTCTAGAGTCCTTGGCTTTTGAATGGAAAGATAATGGACCCATTCACCTCAAAAGAACCGGTGCATGTACACCACATAATATGCAGAACTTCATGTTCCATTGGGACCATTTTGTGCACTCAGATTTGCTGATTCTATCAATTTTATGTTCTCCAATCTCCTGTTTGTCTAGACAAATCTACTACAAGGGGTTCATGTCTTTCTAATTTTGATTGTTAACAGCATTAGAAATACACTTAATAAAAGTTGGGACATGAGCAAAGCGGGAATCCATTTCATATTGGCTTGACCCTGCAGAATGTGCAATTTTTTGACTCATGCTCAACAGTTATCATTAATAACTGGCAGGAAGAATGACTACATTAATTACACTACAAGTTTCCATGTGGTTGTGCCTAAACAAGACTATTGACAATTGTTGTCAGTCATTTTTGTTACGTTAATGATGCAAGGTGGATAACTGGCGATGGAAGATCACATTATACAACGCTTTCAGGTTGAGTGCCCATGCAGGATCAAATACACTATGATGAAACCTACTACTTCAAACCATGCTTGAGCACATCACCAAGCGCTCACATTATACAAAAAATCAGTATTTTGGTTATCAGGCAAATTGAGGCATAGTACGAATTGCCGAGTGTGAGCATGTCTTAAAACTGCATCTTGGTATTTTCTACTGCATTGCTTACATTTTCTGTATTTGTTAAGTGAATAATTTATAAATATTAATGAGAAGCTTTAGGCGTATGTAATATGCAGGAGGCGGCATTTGTGAGGAGTAGACTTTGATGCTAAACTTCTAATCCAAATGAAGAATGTGTAACCGTGGCAAAAGTTTGCACTCCACTGACTGCCATTCTGGTTCATTAGTAGGTAGCAGGGATGTGAGCACGCTTTTGAGAAAAAAAGAGCAATATTTCTATCAGCACAAAGTGCTGCTACGCAAACCCCAGAAGACCATTTTGAAAATCCAGACCACCTCTCTTGCAATTGGGTGCATTTCTATACTACATTATCTTTTACCTTTAGATTTATTCTCATCTATCAATGTATTTGTCTTTTTGACCCTTACATGTCACATGTAATGTACCACAGAATTTTTAGAAGATGATTTACTAACATTTTATCATTTAAAATCTAATGTAACATTCTATAACATGCAAGCAAAGAACTCAGAAAATATTTCCCATTTGGCAACTCAATCCTGTAGCCACGCACCTCCCGTCATTACTTCCAATGTTGTGACCTCAGTTTACGTAAAAAATATACCTTTTTGCTGGCTACTAATAAATACTCAAGAACTACAAATGGTTTGGAACCAACAGTATTCGGATTGTAATCATCCAAATATGATTAGCAGCAAAGCAGACCGCAGTCAAATTTGTGGCTCGGAGAGCCAACTGAGGCAACAAGGAAGATCACTAGACTCTTAACTAGCGAGCTTGCTGCGGTGCTCCTGATCATCTCCCCTGCCACTCAAGCAACCGTTCAACAATTTTGCGTAAATTATACTTTCATTGATATTTCTTTTTTTTTTAAATGGAAGATAATTTGACACGAAAAAAAAACATTTAAAAACATGTTTTTTTTATTTCACATGCCTGAGCTTGACTTTGACCTGTTGGAAGGCTCCTTTTCTGTAAAATGTTTTCACAGTCTGTTCACAGTTAATTTACTTTGTATAAACTGTTAGTTTAATTAGTGTTCAGTTGGTTTAACTATTGATCATATTTTACATTTATTATATTTGACAGTTACATTAAACTATACAAACACCGTTTTTTCGTCCTTAGCAAAACCTGTATTTGTGGTTGTCAGCAATATGAATGAAGTCATGATAGAGCTGACTTCGAACTATTCTTTAGCCATGTTTTGATTTGGAGCCATTGATTTATCAATTAATCAAAGTTTACTTACACAGCCCTAAATCACGAGTGTCTCAAAAGGAAGTAAAGTGAAGGGAATTCTACTTATATAGCACTTTTTTCTAGTGACTCAAAGCACTTCACATTGTGAAACCCACTATCTAAGTTACATTTTTAAACCAGTGTGGGTAGCACTGGGAGCAGGTGGGTAAAGTGTCTTGCCCAAGGACACAACGGCAGTGACTAGGTTGGCAGAAGCAGGGATCGGACCTGGAACCCTCAAGTTGCTGGCACGACCACTCTACTAACCGAGCTATACTGCTCTGGTATAGCTAGTAAAGGACTGCACAAGCCACGACATCCTCGGCTCAGAACCCACATCAGGGCAAGAAAAGAAAAACCTCAACCCAATTTATGAAACATTTCCCTCTTGAATGCAAAGCTGATCCATGCAATTTTTCACTTTTTATATTACGTTTGCACTGTTTGTTAAAAGGGAACTGCCTGTATCATTCACAAATTCTATGTAAGACACAAACAATTCTTTTCTTTTCTTTATTCATTCTAACTTATAATATATGGCAAGTAATGGGAAAACACTATTTCAGCCATAAAGCCCTCCATTTACATCTCCATACATCGTGTGAACAAATATTAACCAAGTAAAAGCAATATTGCTATTATAAGCACTAACGCCAAGAAACTACTGTGATCACAGTTAACGTTTTATCTTATGCAGCTTTATTGACATACCGAGATGGTGATCTGCTGCATGTCATCTGAGTTGGTAAAAGTTAATTCTATATTATACATAATGCCTCTCACCTGTTTAGTAGAAGGTTGTGGAAATAAACCGAGAAGATGGTCAACTTCAATGTTCAAATTTGACTGGAAAATGGCAAGGAAGGATACGAAAAGACACTTATTCAGGTTTAATTTTTTTTAACCTGCGTGAGTATTAATTTTTCACCAAAACTGGAAGATATGAACATCCAGTTAGGCAGCCTCCAAGTGATTGTTTAATTTTGTTCGTAGTTTGCATTTCTTATTTAGCAATAGTGCTACTTGCTGGATTTGTTTATCACTCAGCTTCTAACACGTGTAGCTCATTCTACTTATATTCAGGATAAAACATATAAAGTTGTAGATCATCATTTGTCCCGAAGTAGTCATTGTTGGCTTTCATTAAGTCTGCCATGAGTAGTAATGTTATTGTTGTTGTGGAAGGAAATAGCAGATGCTGTGATGCATCTGTGAAATGTATGGGCTGCCGTATGACTAAAATGACCAAAACACGTAAATATTACATGTTATAATTAATGTGCACGTTATTACATTACATTTATACTTACAGCATGTATATAAAACTTTGATGGAGGCCTTTAATGTTTTTTTAAACGCTATATGGGTGGAATAGACCGAATGATGTAATGACTCCCATTACCTTCATTGTTAACTGACCTTTGCTAGCGTTTATTACAAGTTAGAATGCATACAAAAAAAAATCTTGTCTCACATAAGGATTGTGAATAATAGGCAAAGTGCAGTCCCCTCTTTAAGCTAGCAACCTAGTCATGAAAGAGAAACATCGGCATTTATTGTGAAATAAAGTGTCTGCTTAATATGGTATTAATGATAATTCAGGTTTCATAGTAAAGCAAGAATGCTGCCAAACATTTTTAAAAGTATAATAGAATTTAAGTGCTATGCCTTTTAAAAAGGTTTTGACTGCCATAAAACACAAACAACTGTTGTGACTGATCATATGATTGCATGGAAACACGTTTCAAACAATCGAATGTTACTGTCTATATTCCCAAAGCCCAAAAAAAGTCTGTGGGCTATAGAGCATTTTCATTTCGGGCTCCAGTACTCTGGAATGCCCTCCCGGTAAAAGTTCGAGATGCCACCTCAGTAGAAGCATTTAAGCCTCACCTTAAAACTCATTTGTATACTCTAGCCTTTAAATAGACTCCCTTTTTAGACCAGTTGATCTGCCGTTTCTTTTCTTTTTCTCCTATGTCCCACTCTCCCTTGTGGAGGGGGTCCAGTCCGATCCGGTGGCCATGTACTGCTCGCCTGTGTATCGGCTGGGGACATCTCTGCGCTGCTGATCCGCCTCCGCTTGGGATGTTTTCCTGCTGGCTCCGCTGTGAACGGGACTCTCGCTGCTGTGTTGGATCCGCTTTGGACTGGACTCTTGCGACTGTGTTGGATCCATTATGGATTGAACTTTCACAGTATCAAGTTAGACCCGCTCGACATCCATTGCTTTCCTCCTCTCCAAGGTTCTCATAGTCATCATTGTCACCGACGTCCCACTGGGTGTGAATTTTTCCTTGCCCTTATGTGGGCCTACCGAGGATGTCGTAGTGGTTTGCGCAGCCCTTTGAGACACTAGTGATTTAGGGCTATATAAGTAAACATTGATTGATGATTGATTGATTGATATTTCAACAATATAATTTTTAACACAGGTTTGACTTCCCCCAATTTTTCTCTGAGTTCTAAAGTATGAGCTCAAACAAAGTGGCTTCTGAAATCCAACTCTTCAAATTTCCAAAGGAGAGTCCAACTCCTGAAATGTATGTAAAATGCGCAAAATGTTGATTGGAACATAAACATTGCATCTATTAGCTTGGATGCTTAGAAAATACATATATCTAACTTTGTATATTGGAATTAGAACAGATGATGAAAAAACATACTGTTATGTCAAGCTGTTTTTGTATTTTCTTCTGGCTGCTTCATCATCTTTAGAATCATATGAGCTATTTTAAGCAATCCTTAAACTTACTGCTCCCTCAAAGAATGCTCTGTGCGAGGCATCTACAAAGCAAGCAAAGTTTGTGTTTTGATTCCAGTAACAACGTATATAGTATAGGGCAATGGCGATTGAAGGTGCAAGGGAAGTTCGGCTTCTCCTAAACTGTCAAAACATTGACTATCAAATATGTACTGTTGTGTTTACATTTCATTGATGAAATATGGGTTTGAACACGTTCAACTTTTGTTGAGAATAAGCTACTCGTCAAGGGTCACGACTTTCTTCTCATTCCTTAACGCAGTGCCACAGTATGTTAAACTGTGTTAAAGCTCAGCATCCAAATACCTCAATGGGGAAGCATAGAGAGGGTTATTCCACTGCAGGTAAACTATACAGACTTTAGATAAATGACCAGTTGTGCCTTGCTTATCGGAAACTCTGTGTCTTCGGAAGTCTATGGAGCATTAGGCTGGCCTCAGCAGGTCAGAACACTGGGCTTCTGCATAATGATTTGATGATCTGGCCAAGTCCGTTTTTGATTGACAGAAAATGAGCAAATCAGCAATTTTGTAATATAAAATTACAACCACAGCATTTTTCAAGTTTAATTCTTATATTCCAATTTCATGTGGAGACTTTTCTAAATTATTTTAGGACTTTTTCCACCAAAAGTTCAGGAACTTTAAGTTGTTGGAACCGTTCACAGTCCGGTGTAGTTTATACAAATCAGGCTAAAAGCATTAGGATGAGTGATGGAGTATGTTTTTACATTGATACCATGTAAATAAACATACAATAATAGGCCATTTTTATTTTACTATCGTGCAAGTAAAAAAAAAACTAAGCAATGACATACAAAATGTACCAAATTTTACATAAAGTCAGGCTTCCCCTCAGTAAATGATGAATTCATGAGGGACAGGCAAAACATGAGCTAGAAAATATCCATCCATCCATCCATCCATTTTCTACCGCTTATTCCCTTTTTGGAGTAGCGGGGGGCGCTGGCGCCTATCTCAGCTACAATCGGGCGTAAGGCGGGGTACACCCTGGACAAGTCGTCACCTCATCGCAGGGCCAACACAGATAGACAGACAATATTCACATTCACATTCACACACTAGACCTAGAAAATATATTTTCTTAATTGTAGCCAACTTTATTTCCGTGAATAAACCTATGAAAATAGAGCAGAATATTGACATGAATGTCGCCAAAGCTCTGAGATGACACGCAGCTGCTCTCTTCACTTCCTGCCCTACAAAAGTACAGCTAAATACAACCCATTCTATTTTCAGCAACTTCCTCAAACAACAAAAAGTCATAACCGTCATTGGCAAGTATTTTTCAACCAGGTTTTAATGTGAACTCCTGCTCAGACTGTAGACACAGTCAATGGAATGGTGGGAGGGGGGGCAAAGGTACTGCCCACAGGCCGTATCAGGCCTGCGAACAGGCTTAATCCGGCCAGCAAGATCTAAATATAAAAAGGAGCTGCATTTTTTTAATGAAAGAAACTGCTGTTATAAATGTTTCTACTGGATGTCGCAATAGCAATTCAAATGTAACCCATGTCCCACATGACAGTGTTTAAAGATGATTGTCAGCGCAGGTGCAAGCAATCAGCTGCTCCTGTTTTGGCTGGCAGCAGATGGCAGCAGTATCAATCTTCAATACCTTCTTTCATTGTAAATTATCCACTCAACAAAACGTCAAGATGCAAAGACTCAAGTCAACTTCACCATTATCTTTTTAGTTAAGAGTTCCATGCAGCACTTGCAAATAGTTAAACACACGATGCACACCCTGAACTCCATTGTAAAAATGTGTGTTTCAACATTTGTAGTGTTTGTTCTATTTTATGTTATGGTAAAATCTACTATGTTCTCATTGGTTAAATTTGTAGTAATGTTAACCTGATTTTGGCTATGGTGTCATTTTTATAATTGTTTTTGTTTATATTATAATTGTAACATTTGAATGATTATAAATGAATGTGCTGTAGCAGTTGCGAATTTCACCAATGCTGTGGTTTGAGGAAACACTTGCTTTTCCAAACGTCTTGAACGGTGAACTGCCAACATGAGGATGCTAAACAGGAAGTGCTTAAAGTTCAATTTATTTGTAGATACATTGAGATTGAGTCTAAGTTCGTTGTGTTCTTCATGGTGTTTTTGAAACTGTACCATTTTTTCTCTCAGGCTTTTCAACTAACTTGAAGTATTTTGCCAAGAGGATTATTTGTGATTTTTTTTTATTTTTGGCCAAAGTAAGACAAAAAAAACAATCTGAAGTTGTCTATATTTTTAAGTTTTAATGCCATGATTTTACCAGTCTAGCCCGTGTGGAAATAAAAAGAGTTTGACACCAATGGTTTTGAGCGTCTCTGTGAAATTTTTTCTACGGTTGCCTAGAACAGGGGTTCTTAATCTTTTTGACAGAAGGCCTTTGACACTGTTAACCACTCTATACTGTTGGATAAGCTCAGAGCAATCGGATTTGATAAAACCTCATTGAGCTGGATGCAATCTTACTTGGAGGGGAGGAAACAGGTGGTAGAGGTGAACGGCAACGCCCCCCCCTCTCAGTAAGCTGTGGAGTCCCCCAAGGCAGTATATTAGGGCCTTTACTCTTACTAATATACGTAAATGACATGTCATCAGCATGCCACTGTGAATTGTTCCTGTTTGCGGGTGACTCGGCCTTGCTGGTATCCGGCAAGGACAAGTCACAGGTGGAACAAATACTCAGTGCTGAACTCCTTAGTATTTGCATCTGGCTCGCTGACAATAAGCTATCCATACACTTAGGTAAAACGGAATCCATCCTATTTGGGTCCCAAATCAATCTCAAGAAAGTCAGTGACTTCACTATAAAAGTGGGTGACATTGTTATCACCAGGAAAGATGAGGTCACCTACCTAGGTTCCATTCTAGAGGCTAATCTTTCCTGTGATAAAATGGCAACCAATCAATCAATCAATCAATGTTTATTTTTATAGCCCTAAATCACAAGTGTCTAAAAGGGCTGCACAAGCCACAACGACATCCTTGGTCCCGGGGACCAAGGTAATCAAAAAGGTCAACCAAAGAACATGACTTCTCTACAGAAATTTCCTCTTCGATCAACAAAAGCACCTTTAAGATTCTAGCGGGAACTCTCGTTCAACCCTTTTTCGATCACGCTTGCACCTCCTGGTTCCCCAGCACCTCCAAAACCCTCAAATCTAGACTCCAAACATCCCAGAACAAGTTAGTCAGGTCACTTTTAGACCTCCACCCCAGATCACACCTCACTCCGACCCACTTCTCCAAAGTGGGCTGTCTATAAAATCCACTAAACCTCCCTGATACCGGAGTACATGTCAAACTACTTCCTTAAAGTAAGTGACCGCCACAACCACAACACCCGGGGGAGCTCCACAAACCACTTTAAACCCAGATTCCAATCTAACAAAGATCTTAATTCATTCTCCTTCTATGCCACATCAATGTGGACTGCACTCCCAACAGGTGTAAAAGTAAGCGCATCTCTATGCTCCTTCAAAACCGCACTAAAACAACACCTCCTGGCAACTTCAACCCTTTACTAAAACCTTCCTCCCTCCACATCCCATCTCCCCGGATTGTAAATAACCAAATGTAAATAATCAAATGTATTTATAATGTATATACTTGTTCTTATGCTGTCTGAACTTATATGTTCTCTGCTCGCTGTACATATCCTACTAAGTTAGACCTACACTGCTTCAATGTCCATTTCTCTGATGATGCAATTGTTGATGACTGAAGTGCTGATATCAACCAAACCCTCCTCATCCCACCCCCCGGATTGTAAATAATGTAAATAAGTCAATGTATATATATATATACTCTGATGATTAACTTGTGTGATGACTGTATTTTGATGTTAGTATATCTTTGTACCATGAATTGATTTAGGTGGACCCCGACTTAAACAAGTTGAAAACTTATTTGGGTGTTACCATTTAGTGGTCAATTGTACAGAATATGCACTGAGCTGTGCTATCTACTAATAAAAGTTTCAATCAATCAATCAAGGGCACAACTTTTCCTGGTCACTTTAAGGCCAGTTTTCAATTAATGTGTTTTCTGGTTACAACATGATTAGGATAGGATTAGGATGTAATATGGTAAATGGGTTGTACTTGTATAGCGCTTTTCTACCTTCAAGGTAATCAAAGCGCTTTGACACTACTTCCAAATTCACCCATTCACACACGCATTCACACACTGATGGCGGGGCCTGCCATGCAAGGCGCTAACCAGCACCCATCAGGAGCAACGGTGAAGTGTCTTGCTCAGGACACAACGGACGTGACGACGTTGGTACTTGGTGGCGATTGAACCAGGGACCCTCGGGTTGCACACGGCCACTTTCCCAACTGCGCCACGCCGAATATACAGTATGTAATACATTTTATTGTGTGGTGTGTATCAGCAACTTTTTCATATCTTAATTTACTTTCCTTCCATGAGTATATTCATTGTGCAAAAAGTGAAAAATATTTAAAGGCAGCGTGAAAGCCCTTCATGTAAACAAGTCAGCACGACCCCTTTCATGATGGCAGTCACTCATGTATGAGAAAAGGTGAAATCAATGTTATATCACGTGCATGGAAAAGAGGGCTGTTTTTCAGTGTATACTGCTCTTCTTATATAGCTTAAGTGGTCTTTGAGTAGAGATTAGTAACATATTAATTACATCAAACAATTTTGTAGTGGTGTGTATCCTTGTTTCCTCAAAAACATAATGCACTACAGCCTTATGAAATATGTATGCCTTACTTGCCAGGAATCTTTCAGTTTTAACAAACATTCTACTGCAATGTATAATGTATTACTTATGCAATGCAGCCGTTTAGAGAAGACTATTTAGGCAAGGCCGATTTCCTCTGGCGTTTTCCTGCTTCACAAGTAATAACATTAACAAGGTTCAGTGGTAAATTGTACTGTTTTTATTTTGTTTGGTGCCAATGGTGTCAGTAGAAACTAGGGCTGCGGTGATAAATCAGTTAAAGCGACTAATTTTATTAAAAAACTAATATTCCATTTATATTTTGTTGCCTCCTCTCTGAGCTGCCACCTTACTGTGGTAGAGGAGTTTGCGTGTCCCAATGATCCTAGGAGCTATGTTGTCTGGGGGCTTTAAGCCCCCTGGTAGGGTCTCCCAAGGCAAACTGGTCCTAGGTGAGGGACCAGACAAAGAGCAGCTCGAAAACCTCTATGAAAAGTAAAAACAAAGGACCCAGATTTTCCTCGCCCGGACGCGGGTCACCGGGGTCCCCCTCTGGAGCCAGGCCCGGAGGTGGGGCACGATGGCAAGCGCCTGGTGGCCGGGCCTGTACCCATGGGGCCCGGCCGGGCACAGCCGGAAGAGGCAACGTGGGTCCCCCCTCCAATGGGCTCACCACCCATAGCAGGGGCCATAGAGGTCGGGTGCAATGTGAGCTGGGCGGCAGCCGAAGGCAGGGCACTTGGCGGTCCGATCCTCGGCTAAATAAGCTCGCTCTTGGGACGTGGAACGTCACCTCACTGGGGGGAAAGGAGCCTGAGCTAGTGCGCGAAGTAGAGAAATTCCGGCTGGATGTAGTCGGACTCACTTCGACGCACAGCAAGGGCTCTGGAACCACTTCTCTTGAAAGGGGATGGACTCTCTTTCACTCTGGCGTGGCCGGCAGTGAGAGGCGACGGGCTGGGGTGGCAATTCTGGTTGCCCCCCGGCTTAAAGCCTGCACGTTGGAGTTCAACCCAGTGGACGAAAGGGTAGCCTCCCTCCGCCTTCGGGTGGGGGGACGGGTCCTGACTGTTGTTTGCGCTTACGCACCAAACAACAGTTCAGAGTACCCACCCTTTTTGGGTACACTCGAGGGAGTACTGGAGAGTGCTCCCCCGGGTGATTCCCTTGTTCTGCTGGGGGACTTCAACGCTCATGTTGGTAACGACAGTGAAACCTGGAGAGGCGTGATTGGGAAGAATGGTCGCCCGGATCTGAACCCGAGTGGTGTTTTGTTATTGGACTTCTGTGCTCGTCACAGTTTGTCCATAACAAACACCATGTTCAAACATAAGGGTGTCCATATGTGCACTTGGCACCAGGACACCCTCGGCCGCAGTTCCATGATCGACTTTGTAGTTGTGTCATCGGATTTGCGGCCTCATGTTTTGGACACTCGGGTAAAGAGAGGGGCGGAGCTTTCTACCGATCACCACCTGGTGGTGAGTTGGCTGCGATGGTGGGGGAGGATGCCGGACAGACCTGGCAGGCCCAAACGCATTGTGAGGGTTTGCTGGGAACGTCTGGCAGAGTCTCCTGTCAGAGAAAGTTTCAATTCCCACCTCCGGAGTAACTTTGAACATGTCACGAGGGAGGTGCTGGACATTGAGTCCAAGTGGACCATGTTCCGCACCTCTATTGTCGAGGCGGCTGATCGGAGCTGTGGCCGCAAGGTAGTTGGTGCTTGTCGTGGCGGTAATCCTTGAGGGATGCCGTCAAGCAGAAGAAGGAGTCCTACCGGGTTCTTTTGGCTCATAGGACTCCAGAGGCAGTGGACAGGTACCGACAGGCCAAGCGGTGTGCAGCTTCGGCGGTCACAGAGGCAAAAACTCGGACATGGGAAGAGTTTGGGGAAGCCATGGAAAATGACTTCCGGATGGCTTCGAAGCGATTCTGGACCACCATCCGCCGCCTCAGGAAGGGGAATCAGTGCACTGTCAACACCGTGTATGGTGCGGATGGTGTTCTGCTGACCTCAACTGCGGATGTTGTGGATAGGTGGAAGGAATACTTTGAAGACCTCCTCAATCCCACCAACACGTCTTCCTATGAGGAAGCAGTGCCTGGGGAATCTGTGGTGGACTCTCCTATTTCTGGGGCTGAGGTTGCTGAGGTAGTTAAAAAGCTCCTCGGTGGCAAGGCCCCAGGGGTGGATGAGATCCGCCCGGAGTTCCTTAAGGCTCTGGATGCTGTGGGGCTGTCTTGGTTGGCAAGACTCTGCAGCATCGCGTGGACATCGGGGGCGGTACCTCTGGATTGGCAGACCGGGGTGGTGGTCCCTCTCTTTAAGAAGGGGGACCGGAGGGTGTGTTCCAACTATCGTGGGATCACACTCCTCAGCCTTCCCGGTAAGGTTTATTCAGGTGTACTGGAGAGGAGACTACGCCGGATAGTCGAACCTCGGATTCAGGAGGAACAGTGTGGTTTTCGTCCTGGTCGTGGAACTGTGGACCAGCTCTATACTCTCGGCAGGGTTCTTGAGGGTGCATGGGAGTTTGCCCAACCAGTCTACATGTGCTTTGTGGACTTGGAGAAGGCATTCGACCGTGTCCCTCGGGAAGTCCTGTGGGGAGTGCTCAGAGAGTATGGGGTATCGGACTGTCTTATTATGGCAGTCCGATCCCTGTACGATCAGTGTCAGAGCTTGGTCCGCATTGCTGGCAGTAAGTCGGAAACGTTTCCAGTGAGGGTTGGACTCCGCCAAGGTTGCCCTTTGTCACCGATTCTGTTCATAACTTTCATGGACAGAATTTCTAGGCGCAGTCAAGGCATTGAGGGGTTCCGGTATGGTGGCCGCGGGATTAGGTCTTTGCTTTTTGCAGACGATGTGGTCTTGTTGGCTTCATCTGGCCGGGATCTTCAGCTCTCACTGGATCAGTTCGCAGCCGAGTGTGAAGCGGCCGGAATGAGAATCAGCACCTCCAAATCCGAGTCCATGGTTCTCTCCCGGAAAAGGGTGGAGTGCCATCTCCGGGTTGGGGAGGAGACCCTGCCCCAAGTGGAGGAGTTCAAGTACCTAGGAGTCTTGTTCACGAGTGGGGGAAGAGTGGATCGTGAGATCGACAGGCGGATCGGTGCGGCGTCTTCAGTAATGCGGACGTTGTACCGATCTGTTGTGGTGAAGAAGGAGCTGAGCCGGAAGGCACAGCTTTCAATTTACCGGTCGATCTACGTTCCCATCCTCACCTATGGTCATGAGCTTTGGGTCATGACCGAAAGGATAAGATCACGGGTACAAGCGGCCGAAATGAGTTTCCTCCGCCGTGTGGCGGGGCTCTCCCTTAGAGATAGGGTGAGAAGCTCTGTCATCCGGGAGGAACTCAAAGTAAATCCGCTGCTCCTCCACATTGAGAGGAGCCAGATGAGGTGGTTCGGGCATCTGGTCAGGATGCCACCCGAACGCCTCCCGAGGGAGGTGTTTAGGGCACGTCCAACCGGTAGGAGGCCACGGGGAAGACCCAGGACACGTTGGGAAGACTATGTCTCCCGGCTGGCCTGGGAACGCCTCGGTATCCCCCGGGAAGAGCTAGACGAAGTGGCTGGGGAGAGGGAAGTCTGGGCTTCCCTGCTTAGGCTGCTGCCCCCGCGACCCGACCTCGGATAAGCGGAAGAAGATGGATGGATGGATGGATATTTTGTTGCTTTGACTAAATTGTTCATAGAAAATAAAATGCAGACTGTGAGGAGCGCTCGGAACCCGAAACTTTAAATATGCTAATATAGTTTCTGCACAAAAGCTGCAGTGTGTGCTGTAATCTGTGTTGCAGCGAGCAGCAGAGAGTTTACTTTTTTTTTTTAATACGCACATGTTAAAAGTGCAATTCCAATGTTGATCATGTGAATTTTACTAAAAAAAAAAAAGAATAAAGGTAATGGTAAATATACACATGATTGGTTATTTCAATTATTTTATACAAATTAAGGTTTTTAAGTGTGTTTTATCAGATTACTCAATTAATCGAACAAACTAATTGATAGGGTACTCAATTATTAAAGTAGTCGATAGCTGTTGTGTTGGTGCAAACACACAAAAGCGAACCAAAAATATTTATAAGTATGGACTAAGCACACTTAGTTGGTATTTTAGGTTCCTCCAAGACCTTGGGGGAACAAACAAGACATTTCCCAATGCAATCACCTACAGTTGTTGAAAGGGGTAGAATGTGAAGTCACATCCCAAATTAAAAATATTGCAGCGTTAATAACAACATACAACACAATGTAATGATGTACGTATGATGTAAGTGGTAATTTGTGTAAGTAACCAAACAATGTTAAATTAACGACAGCATACATTTATACAAAATAATATCCATAAATCATTTTAGTAATTAAAGGATGAAACCAAAATGCAAAGATGAAATCGCTTCCAATTACATAACATAATTTCTTTCCCATGCTATGGGGTCTGAAAAATGTGTCGCAATAAATACAGTGAAGTCTTTCTTTTTAAGTGCAAGTGGTATGTGGCTCCTTCCCTAGCAGGATGTTGTGCAGCATGGAGACATTTCCTTGTTTTGCTTGAGGAAGGACATTTTTAACCCAACAGTTTTACCACCAAACGATACTGGCTGCAGCTGCATTAAAAATAATTTTTTACTGATTTGTACTCACCTATAGTACCGAGACTGGAGGTACGTGGAGCAGACCGCTTTAGACACATGGCTAGCTGAGCCAAAGTCTATCACCTTCACCCTGTAGGGTTGCCTCACTGGATCCACAAGCATAATGTTTTCAGGTTTTAGGTCTGCATGAATGAGACCCATCCCCTTCAGCTTTTTCAGAGCTGTGGCCACCTGCTGTAGCACGGGTCTAATTACTTTCAATGGCAGTGGACTGAACTTGTTCTGCTTCAGAAAATCATACAGGTTCTGCTCGAGCATCTCAAACACCAAACAGGTGTGGCTGCGGTGTTGGAAGCATTCAAAGGCTCGCACCAGGTTGTGCTCATCTGCGTTCTCCCCGCTCAGACGTGCGAGGATGCCTACTTCTATTTGACCCTGTCGTGCGTATGAAGGATGATTCTTCAGGATCTTAATCGCCACGACCTCGCCCGTGCCTCGTTTCCAGCACTTTACAACCTGGCCGAATGTGCCACGTCCCAAAAAACCCAGCACTTCGTAAGTATTCTTCAAGGAGCAAAGAACCTCATGCTGTACTACCTGATAGTCCCCATCACATGCTCTCGCTGCCCCTGCTGCAGCCTGTTTGGAAGGCCCCCCTACTGCCCCCACGGTTGCAGGTGCAGTCGTTGCTGCGTTTCCTACATTCGCTGTTTGCAACATGGCGGGCAACATTGACAGTTCCTCCACAATCTGCATGGTGCTTCCTCGGTTATCCAGCTCCTCACTTTTACGTTTCTGTCCACATCGCTGGGAGCTGTCAGCCGAGTTCAAACCTTCACCGTCTGCCTCTGTGACACCCTCTTCCTTCTTTTCTCCACCTCCCTCACCTCCTCCACTGCAGCCCTCTCCCCTTCCCCCTCCTCCTGCTCCTGCTGCTCCACTGCTGCTCCCACTTGCTGTGTCTGCCTGCTGTTGCTGCTCCTTGTCCTGCTTGTGGACAACCCCTGCTTCCTGCCGCTGCCGGACAGCAGCTGGGCCCAAAACTCCACCCCTTTTCCCGGGCTGTTGTCTTTGGACACCGCGCACCACCACAGTCTTAACAGGGAAATCTGGCCCTGCTTTCCCGCTCGTCGTCAGGTCTTGGCACAAGAACGAGCGGGCTTTTACTGGGTGGACAATGCCAAGGTTTCTTCTGTTCAGATAAGTCGGCGGATGTGCCCTCTCATGGCACACACAGCTGCTGGGCTCAACTTTGAGTTTCTTCACACTACAAAAGGCACTTGTCTGGGTTTGATAAATGTGTGGTGGGTAAACCAAGACTTGTGAGGCCATACCTGCAAGAAAGAAGAAAAGACTTGTCAATATATTGATTGCGTTCATCATGTCATCTCAAATAGATAGCTGCAATATTCCTCTGTTCAGACAAAGTTTTTTGTGTAAGAGTTGTCAGCAAGTAGGAAACACATTCTACACAAGCAACCTTGTCTGAACACAAGAACATTGCACCTAACTGGGAGTCAATATTTAAATACTTGGTATATAATTTAAAACATTAGCATTGATAGCATTAATTTCATGAGAAAAAGTTGTAATATAACAATGAATAATTATCCTTTCAACACAAACGTGAACAGTCTGAGCAGTTAAGAGACCTGCTGTATATTATTCAGGATATACCTTCACATTTCATAAAAAGACATAAAAAAGGTGATTTCAGTGTGTTTTACTTCTTTCTCAGGAACCAACACAAACATCTGCACAATTACAATAAACTGCTCATACTGATCAGGGTTTCAAATTGCTCTACTTTTTCAGTTTTTGTGGAACTTAAAAATCTAACCAGACACAAAACTCAACAGTAATTGTGAATATTACAAATTTATTCGGTTTCATAACAAGAGATGGGGAAAAAACCTTAAAGGCTGCCTCAATGTACAATAAGCAGACCTTGATAGCATTGCTAACAATGTAGGTTGTGTCTCATACTGATAGTAGGGCTGTACGAGTAATCGATTTTAAATCGAGATCAGATTAATGAATTATGAGGAAAAATAAAAAATAAATAACATCATCAAATCAATTTTTGTGTTCATTATGTCCCGTGCCTCCAAGCGATCGTAAGCTTCTCCTTCCTGCGATAGCGCTCACCATAGACATTTGGCACTCCCCACACACGTTTCAGTGTTTGCCATATATTCATTTATTTGTGGCCACAGATTCAATTTGCTCCGTCCAAAATACATATTTTGGCTCTTCCAGTTAGCCCTTGCTGATAAACATATTAGAATGGAACTAAGGTGGGATGTGTCGTAACTACGTTTCTCAATACATTTCATGCGCATCTGTTTTGCCAGATAATAAGAATTAGGATAAGGGAGTTGTGTTTTACAAGTAAAAGTATGCAAGAAGGGTGCAGGATAAATATCGAATAGATAATATGAGGAAGTATGACATTATACCACTTCTGATACAAATAATATTTTTAAATGTTATTTATTTATTTATTTTTAATCATTTCTACTGGCGAGATTACCCATACTGTGCTGTGGGTGGGTTAGGGCAGTGGTTCTCAACCTTTTTTCAGTGATATACCCCCTTTGAATTTTTTTTTAATTCAAGTACCCCCTAATCAGAGCAATGCATTTTTGGTTGGAAAAAAAGAGATAATGAAGTAAAATACACCACAATGCCATCTGTTTCTGATTTATTACATTGTATTACAGTGCAAAATATTGCTCATTTGTAGTGGTCTTTCTTGAACTATTTGAAAAAAAAAGATATAAAAATAACTAAAAACTTGTTGAAAAATAAACAAGTGATTCAATTATAAATATAGATTTCTACACATAAGTAATCATCAACTTGAAGTGCCCTCTTTGGGGATTGTAATAGAGATCTGGATTCATGGACTTAATTCTAAAAATGTCTTCACAAAAAAATAAATCTTTAACATCAATATTTATGGAAGATGTCCACAAAAAATCTAGCTGTCAACACTGAATACTGCATTGTTGCATTTATTTTCACAGTTTATGAACTTACATTCACATTTTGTTGAAGTATTATTCAATAAATATATTTATGAATGATTTTTGAATTGTTGCTATTTTTAGAAAATTTAGAAAAAAATCTCTCGTACCCCTTGGCATACCTTCAAGTACCCCCAGGGGTACGCGTACCCCCATTTGAGAACCACTGGGTTAGGGTAAGCCAATCAATCACAAATTTAGCGTGCTATTTGCGCCAAACGTTCTGCAAACATTTCAGCAAAAAACCTCAACCTTCAACACACCAAACCTAATCAGCCCCCTGAAAGCCAGCATCACTATGTCCGTGTTTTGAAATCCTACGAAAACGACTGTGCATCCAAACAAGCGGCTCTAAAGCCGGCCGCCAAGAAAGGTATGCACAAACTACAGTTGATGTAACCTGACTCTCGCCAGATTCTTGTGGTTCGTTGAGCTCCACACATGTGTTAGGGTTAGGGTTAACCCTAACCCTCCACTACAAGGGTCTGGCGAGAGTCAGGTTACAGTTAATGTGCAAAGAGTGCAGAAAACCTCCAGAAACACACAACTCAAACTTTCTAAGTAGTGCAAAGTGCAAAGAAGAAGACTTTAAATCGTGCAATACGTAAACCATCCATCCATCTATCCATCTTCTTCCGCTAATCCGATGTTGGGTCACGGGGGCAGCAGCCTAAGCAGGCAACCCCAGACTACCCTCTCCCCAGCCACTTCGTCCAGCTCTTCCCGGGGTATCCCGAGGCGTTCCCAGGCCAGCCGGGAGACATAGTCTTCCCAAAGTGGCCTCCTACCGGTCGGATGTGCCCTAAACACCTCCCTTGGGAGGCATTCGGGTGGCATCCTGACCAGATGTCCGAACCACGTCATCTGGCTCCTCTCGATGTGGAGGAGTAGCGGCTTTACTTTGAGCTCCCCCCGGATGGCAGAGCTTTTCACCCTATCTCTAAGGGAGAGCCCCGCCACCCAGCGGAGGAAACTCATTTCGGCCTCTTGTACCCGTGATCTTGTCATTTCAGTCATAACCCAAAGCTCATGACCATAGGTGAGGATGGGAACGTAGATCGACCGGTAAATTGAGAGATTTGCCTTCCAGCTCAGCTCCTTCTTCACCACAACGGATCGATAAAGCGTTGGCATTACTGAAGACGCCACATCGATCCCCCTGTCGATCTCATGATCCACTCTTCCCTCATTTGTGAACAAGACTCCAATGTACTTGAACTCCTCCATTTGGAGTAGGGTCTCCTCTCCAACCCGTAGATGGCACTCCACCCTTTTCCGGGCGAGAACCATGGACTCGGACTTGGAGGTGCTGATTCTCATCCCAGTCGCTTCACACTCGGCTGCGAACCGATCTAGTGAGAGCTGGAGATCCTGGCCAGATGAAGCCATCAGAACCACATCATCTGCAAAAAGCAGGGACCTAATCCTGCAGCGACCAAACCGGATCCCCTCAACACCTGGACTGCGCGTAGAAATTCTGTCCACAAAAGTTATTAACAGAATCAGTGACAAAGGGCAGCCCTGGCGGAGTCCAACCCTCACTGGAAACGTTTCCGACTTACTGCCAGCAAGGCGGACCAAGCTCTGACACTGATCGTACAGGGAGCGGACCGCCACAATCAGACAGTTCAATACCCCATACTCTCTGAGCACTCCCTACAGGACTTCCCGAGGGACTCGGTTGAGTGCCTTCTCCCAAGTCCACAAAGCACATGTAGACTGGTTGGGCAAACTCCCATGCACACTCAAGGACCCTGCGAGAGTACAGAGCTGGTCCAAAGTTCCAAGACCAGGAGGAAAACCACACTGTTCCTCCTTAACTCAAGGGTCGACTATCCGGCATAACTTTCAACTCAAATACAAACAAGGCATCAACAGAAGTATCCCACACTTCCGTTTTCTAAAGTAAACTGTACAGCAGATATGGGCAATCCACAGCAACAATACAATTTGCTTGAGTGTCTGGACAGGACAGATAAAAAAAGTCGTTTTTAAGAATTATTACAAATAGGAATGGCGACTCTTCGAAAATCTTTTTTGGCACGCCTAGTAGCTTACAACTAATAAAAGTGCATTAAAATGCAGTTTGAATTTGAGGTAGTGTAAAATAATGTGTACCAACACATAAAACATGTTGTATGATTATTTCAGGAGCAAAATGTTTATTTATCCACAAACTCAAAGTTGATTTAGTTGAGAGAAAGGGAATATATGCAGTAGGGATGGGCGATATATCGAATATACTTGATATATCACGGGTTTGTCACTGTGCGATGTACAAAATGACTTAAATAATAAGTGTGTTTATTCTCCCAGTCGGGACCAATACAGTAGTTCAGTCACAAAGACATGTGAGTGCCTACAAGTCTGCATTCAGTGCAGGATTACTGAGTCTGTCACTAAAGGCGCTGCTCCTTTACGATGTTGTGTTTCAACTTCTATGCTAGTGTTAGTCATATTTCTTTATTGTATTCTTCTGGCTGCACTTCCAGCTGTGTAAGAGCAAAGAGACACAATGCTGATTGAACATTAAATACGTTGTGACGTGTTTGACTATAGTAACGGTGAAACGGGATGTCGATCACATACACGGACAAAAACACTTTCACAAAAACACACGCAAACGTACGCAAACACACACCTATTCACAGACAAACACCAGATCATGGTCAAAAAAGGTGGATTGTTCCATGCAGGATAATACCATGCGTTGTTGCTTTCCTACTGTTTACTACTATGGTAAATTCTGGCAGACATTTCCGCCATGTTTAAAATTTTGGTGAAAATGCGAAAAGCTGATCACTATGATCGATCTTAAATGAATCGCTATTATCGATCACGATCATGTAATCGCAGGACCTTTATATGATATAAGGTTTTTTGGCAAAATATAAGGATGGTGTGAGCACACACCCCCTCCCTTTGTTTGTAATCCTCATACTCCAATAACTGTGTTAACCAGCTCATAGAAAACATATAGCTAATAAAATAGTTTGCAGTGTTGTGCTTAAGAACGCCTTTGCCACTCGGACCAATCCACTGTAATCCCACCTCCTCCACACAGATAACTAACTTTGCAAAGGTTTTCCTGACCTTTCTCTGTGGTTGCAATGCATCCTACTGCACGTCTCCAGGCAACCAATGGGGAGATAAAGCATCAGAGAATAGGACATCTCGATAAAAATTATAGGGTTTTCCGGAGAAGAACCTAATGTGCATTTGCGTTAATTCCATTTAATCCTATTATAGTGATCTAATAGCCAACCATTTAAATAAGCAAAGTAGTAAAATACAGTTTTCAATATCCCCCTAGTGACCATCCATCCATTTCCTACCGCTTATTCCCTTTTGGGGTTGCGGGGGGTTTTCATTCCTTGGAACCATGACCTCTTGTAGTTTCATTCTGAGACGGTTCATTCTCAATTATTAACTTTTGTCAACTAATACACTTAGTGAAATTAGTTTATCTTTTTACTAGTACTACTAGTCTTAGTGTCAAAAAAGCTTAAATATTTGGTAGACCGAAGTTGGTTATGACCTTTAACGGTTAAAAAACATGACAAACTACAACCTGAAACAAATCCCATCATAGTTCTGTCCCAAAATTCCACAAGTCAATATAATAATATTATAATAATCATTAATAATCTTTTGGGTAAAACTAAAGAAAGCCCATCTAAAAGCTTGAGAAACACAACTCACTAAATCACAGAAGTTTTTCATCCAAAATTGTCCCACACCAACCTCTGCTATTTTCATGTTCACCATGCCCGAATTGCTTTAAGTAGCCTACAACAGCAAAAAACAAAAACATATTACATTTACAATATTACAAATAGGTTTTTAGTCATGTTTATTCCTAGGTTCAACCCAAAAATCATAAAACTATTGCATGAACACTAAAAAAAAAAACAGAGCCGAAGAATATCTAGCGCTGCAAGATGCAAAATCCATAACAACTCCTTTCCTCTAAGTTCAACAAAAACACTGTTTGAATTACCAGACATTGGACACAGAATATGGAGCTGAAAATGGCAATTGGTGGGAAGGTAAAAGAATTGCAGCTGTTGCTATTATTATAAACTAGAAGCTAGAGACTCTCTTGGTCAGCCATGGGGCTTCCACTATGGCATTGCATTACATCCTTCAAAGCTGTAGAAGCTTTCTCTACAACCTTCAGTTGCCTTGTAATTACTCAATGGTGACCTTTTGAATGAGATCGACTCAAAATTGAACTTGCCAAAAGAATAAACACTACACACCTGTCCACAACAAGCAAATGGTGCTGAGTAAGAAATAAGGGCACACTTAAACGGGGACCTTTGATTCCCCCCTTTGCAGATCCTCACTTAAACTGATCTGCAGATGTCAGGTGAAGCAAATGCACATCATTGATTCAAACACACTAAATTAGGATCAAGATTGGCATCATGCTTCACCAAAAACTGTTTTAGCCATTGTTAAGGACATTCAAAAATCACAAACAATACAATGTCATTGGCCCAGATTACTGATTGCTGATTGGCTATGTGGTTGGGACTTATAACAAATACACATTAAAAGAAGGTACAGACTGGTTTTAAATAATTTTAGTACTTAAATTACTTAGGGTGTAATCTGGTGTTATGTGAAAAACTTAAAAAAATAAAACCAATTAAAATGAAATAAAATAAAATAAAATTAATAGCATTGGTGTGCCCTCCAAACAGAATACAATAGACAGAAATGCAGTTATTAGGTTCATTTTCCAAAAGGTTATTGAAAGAAAACTTTGGACCAAAATATTAGAGCTTTGTAAAAGGTGTTTGTTTACCAAGCCATTTTTTAGCATTAAGGTTAACCAAATGTTCATCGTACACTCAATACAATAATAGCCACATTAGGGATGTAATGATAAACGTTAATGACAACTGGGGTAAAACGCCCGACGGTTAGTATTACCGTTTTAAATAAAAAAAATTTAAAAAAACGTGATTGGTGACTTTGATAAACTAACGTCATTCCCCACTGATAAACGACATACCCCAATCTAAGCTTGTATGAACCAAATACTGTCTGAGCATCCAAGCTTTTTATTTGTGCACATTGAACATGCAAGTTGTGCTCTCGAAACAGTGTGTGTGTCTTTCTGACAGTGTGATCGAAAATTACAATACTGAGGAGTTTTTAGAGAGGTGTGAGACGACGCAACACCCAACAGGAATAAAAAAATAATAACATTGTATTTGTTACACACTTTTGGTTATTAAAAATCTTAAAGTGCTGCAGTACAATCAAATATTTAAAACAAAAGCTTAGCCATTAAAACATAACATATTAAGACTGGGGCGGTATAACTTGGTTGGTAGAGGGGCTGTGCCCGCAACTTGAGGGTTTCAGGTTCGATCCCCGCTTCCGCCATCCTAGTCGCTGCCGTTGTGTCCTTGGGCAAGACACTTTACCCACCTGCTCCCAGTGCCACCCACACTGGTTTAAATGTAACTTATATATTAAGTTTCACTATGTAGAAGCGCTTTGAGTCGCTAGAGAAAACCGCTATTCAGTGGTCTAGTGGTTAGAGTGTCCGCCCTGAGATCGGTAGGTTGTGAGTTCAAACGGCCGAGTCATACCGAAGACTATAAAAATGAGACCTATTACCTCCACTCAGCATCAAGGGTTGGAATTGGGGGTTAAATCACCAAAAATTATTCCCGGGCGCAGCACTGCTGCTGCCCACTGCTCCCCTCACCTCCCAGGGGGTAGACAAGGGGATGGGTCAAATGCAGAGGACAAATTTCACCACAACTAGTGTGTGTGTAACAATCATAGGTACTCTAACTTAACCTAAATTTAATTCACTTCACTTCACTAAAACACTTTCAGTAAACCATAACAAACATATAACATGCAAAATAATGGGTTTTCTAACAAGTGTGTTTTTAGGTGTAGTTATTTAAAAAAAAACTCAAAAGATGTCAGTGTTTGTATAAGTACTTTTTGAGCACATACAACTATTGCTGGGTTGCATATGACGTCAGGTCTGTTTTTCTTTTTCGCGGCTTAATTCACATTAAGGTCAAGCAGCTTGAGCGTACCATTAAAACAAGTGCGAGTGACTGTAGAGTTGAGTAGAAAATGCTATGTTGTTGTTCTGTTCTTGGGTGTTCCAGTCGTTCAAATAGATATAGGAAAGAGCTTCATAAAGGTAACAAAATCAGCGAAAAAATTAAAGTGTGTCAAAAAAAAAAAATGGCTCTTAAAAATATCCCTTTTATCATTTTGTGGAATACAATCGGACTATGATCATGCTTCACGGTGGAAGAGGGGTTAGTGCGTCTGCCTCACAATACGAAGGTCCTGCAGTCCTGGGTTCAAATCCAGGCTCGGGATCTTTCTGTGTGGAGTTTGCATGTTCTCCCCGTGAATGCGTGGGTTCCCTCCGGGTACTCCGGCTTCCTCCCACTTCCAAAAACATGCACCTGGGGACAGGTTGATTGGCAACACTAAATTGGCCCTAGTGTGTGAATGTGAGTGTGAATGTTGTCTGTGTTGGCCCTGCGATGAGGTGGCGACTTTTCCAGGGTGTACCCCGCCTTCCGCCCGATTGTAGCTGAGATAGGCGCCAGCGCCCCCCGCGACCCCGAAAGGGAATAAGCGGTAGTAAATGGATGGATATGATCATGTCTGTGGCGATCACTTTGTAAAATGTTTGATTATTTGATTTGTGAAACTTTCTGTGATGCAAATGTAAGTTTATTCTCTGCTATACTAGCAGTTATTTGGAATAAGAAACAGTTAAATTAGTGCCCACATTTACTAAATTTAGGAAAATGTGTGCAAACAGGGCCATAAGTGTCCAATACAAAAGGAGCTGGAAGGATCTCTTGGTGAGGTTGCTTGCTGCAGTCAGACACATTTTAGAACTTCCGGCGGCATTACTTTATTTACAATAAGTAAATCGATTATCAACGTTTACTAATCGATTCTATAATCATCCATGTCCGAATTGTGATGCATTTAAAAATATGTTATTATCCCCACCTCTAAATGTCATATTAAATCAGAGTAATAAATATTGTTCTTTTTGGTCTAATCATTTCATTGTTAACTTTCAGAAGAGAAACTAAAAGCTTAGATGTGCAGGAAAGACAAGCACTTTATTCAACACAGATGACCACATTATAGTGTCCTCGGTGATATTTGTTGGCATCAATAAAATATCCATAATATTTTTAATAAACTCGATAAATAAATCTCTCGTAGGTTCAAAAGCATACACTAAATCTTGATTTTGCATGCAAATATTGCTGAACAACAAGGACATCTATAGCTAAATACTAAATAGTGAGCTAAAATATAAACTTCATACCATAAAAACAGCTGCAGACATGAATTGCAGATGTGACTAATATTTGTAGCAAAAATCAAATGCAATCAAACTTATCCTTTTTCTAATTACCATCATTAGCAGCATGGCACTCGTTTTGTCAATCAAATACAGTACTTGGCTAAGCACGAAGGAGTCCAACACAGATTAATGCTTAATGTGTGGACCCCCTCCGGATGTAAATCAATGATGTGCCTCCAATTTGTTCTTTTTAAATTCTGCTTAAGTGCCATGTTCTTTTTTTAAATCTGCTTAAGTCTCGAATGAAGTGAGGTCGTAGCAGGCAGTCACATTCTGGTGATGATGAATGGTTTAAATCAGGGGTCTCAAACATGCGGCCCACAACGTTATTTTGCGGCCCGCACTTTGATATGACAATTTAATGTAGGTGCGGCCCGTGAGTTTAATATGAACAGAACGTCACACTTGCCAACATTCCCAATTTACCCGGGAGTCCCCTTAATTTCAGGGCATCCATTAGTTAGGCTGCAAGGTGTTCTGGGTATTTGTTTTCTTGTGTTAAATTGTGTTAGGGTGCGGATGTTGTCCCAAAATGTGTTTGTCATTCTTGTTTGGTGTGGGTTCAAAGTGTGGCGCATATTTGTTATAGTGTTAAAGTTGTTTATACGGCCACCCTCAGTGTGACCTGTATGGTTGTTGAGTAAGTGCGTCTTGCAGCCACCAACGTTGTTCTGCACAAGTATCGCACAACATGATATAGAGCTGTCACTTTGGTTGTGTGATGTAAAAGCGTGCACAATGATGATTTGTAGTGCAGTAGTCCTCTTATTGATGGTACGCGAAGGTATGCCAAGGGACAAGTGAGATTTATCAAAAATATTCTAGAAATTAGCAGTCATACATAAATACTTAATAAACATATTTATTGGATAACACTTCAACAAAATATGAAGTTCATAAACTGTGAAAAGAAATGCAACAATTCAATATTCAGTGTTGACAGCTAGATTCTTTGTGGACATGTTCCATAATTATTGATGTTAAAGATTTCTTTTTTTTGTGAAGAAATGTTTAGAATTAAGTTCATTAATCCAGATGGATCTCTATTACAATCCCCAAAGAGGGCACTTTAAATTGAGGATTACTTCTATGTGTAGAAATCTTTTTTCATAATTGAATTACTTGTATATTTTTCAACAAGTTTTTTTAGTTATTTTTATATCTTTTTTTTCCAAATAGGTCAAGAAAGATCACTACAAATGAGGAATATTTTTGCACTGTTATAAAATTTAATGAATCAGAAACTGATGACATAGTGCTGTATTTTACTTCTTTATCTCTTTTTTTTCCAACCAAAAATGCTTTTCTCTAATTAGGGGGTACTTTAATTAAAAAAATGTTCACAGGGGGTACATCACTGAAAAAAGGTTGAGAACCACTGTTTTAGAGGACGTTAAAGGCAGTGCAGTCACGGCAGCCTTTAATAATGTCGGCCGGGTGAAAATTGGGACAAATTCGGGAAAATGGTTGCACCGGTAGATTGTCGGGAGGTGCACTGAAATTCAGGGGTCTCCCGGAAAAATTGTGAGGGTTGGCCATTCATAGAAGGTGAATTAATTAAAAAGTGCATGTCAGATTTTTTAAGAAATCTTTTCTTGTGGCCCAGCCTCACCCAGTGTTTGCATCCAGTGGCCCCCAGGTAAATTGAGTTTGAGACCCCTGGTTTAAATCTTTCAAAAAAAATATTTTTCTTAAGAATGTAAAAATCCACTCCATCCCATTTTAAATATTTGTATCGCTTGTATATCTGCCTTGAAACTTTTCAAGATACACCCAAATTTGCACTGATTCAGGAAAATAAACAGCAGACCTTTGGGACTTTAGACGATCGCCTGAAACCCTGAAGTGCTTTGAGGTCAGGTGACTGCAACCCAGCAATACCGCTATAATAATAGGGACTGTGATCATTTTAGTCACAAGAACCATGATATGAAATGTTTATATTGTTTCCCTAATCCACATAACACTGGAAATGGGAACTTTCTCTCCTGTTTTAGCATGCCCTGAAAGGAAATAATCCGAACCCACAGATTGTCTATGATTTATTAAAGAACCTTACAATTACAACATGATCTCCTCTTATGTCTAAAGTCAGCGCCAAGAACCAATATTTGTTGGTACCAGTTCCTTAATGGGTGAGTACAGGAGGACTGTAAAGTTTTTGGAAAAAAAATGTGGCTATTTTTTTTTAGCCAGCTAACCATTACGTAATAATGACATTGCTATTGACAGCCGGTGATGATGCAACGCCTGCTTTCTTCCTGTCAACATGTCAGCCTTTAGACAGACAGGAAAAATAATTCAAAGATACAGATGCTGTAACAAGTCTATATCCATCCATCCATTTTCTACCGCTTATCCCTTTTGGGGTAACAGGGGGTGCTGGAGCCTATCACAGCTGCATTTGGGTGGAAGGCGGGGTACACCCCGGACAAGTCGCCTCCTCATCACAGGGCCAACACAGATAGACAACATTCACACTCACATTCAAACACGAGGGCCAATTTATACCTAACCCGAGGTGCATGTTGTTCGTGGTGGGAGGAAACCGGAGTACCCGAAGGGAACCCACGCTTTCACAGGGAGAACATGAAAACTCCACACAGAAAGATGACAGGACTACATACATGTTAATCATTATTGCCTGAACAATTTGATAAGTGATAAGTTTAAGAATGTTCTCAAACACACTTTTAATACGTGATATAACGCAAGCTCATCCAGTGGGTAAAAACGTAACTGTTGTATTTTGTAAAAAATATTTGAATAGCCAATAGAATTAGGGCTGTGTTAATAATACAGTGTAAAAATAGTACATTCAAGTAAAGTACACCAGTGGTTTTCAACATTTTTCAGTGATGTACCAGCTGTGAACATTTCTTTTAACTCAAGTACCCCTTAATCAGAGCAAAGCATTTTTAGTCGAAAAAAAGAGATAAAGAAGTAAAATACAGCACAATGTCATCAGTTTCTGATTTATTAAATTGTACAACAGTGCAAAATATTGCTCATTTGTAGTGGTTTTTCTTGAACTATTTGGAAAAAAAGATATAAAAATAACTAAAAACTTGTTGAAAAATAAACAAGTAATTCAATTATAAATAAAGATGTCCACGCATAGAAGTAATAATCAACTTAAAATGCCCTTTTTGGGGATTGTAATAGAGATCCATCTGGATTCATGAACTTAATTCTAAACATTTCTTCACAAAAAAAGAAATCTCTAACATCAATATTTATGGAACAGGTCCACAAAAAAATCTTGCTGTCAACACTGAATATTGCATTGTTGCATTTCTTTTCACAGTTTATGAACTTACATTCATATTTTGTTGAAGTATTATTCAATAAATATATGTATAAAGGATTTTTGAATTGTTGCTATTTTTAGAATATTTTTTTAAAATCTCACGTACCCCCTTGGCATACTTTCAAGTACCCCCAGGGGTATGCGTACCCCCATTTGAGAACCACTGAAGTAGACAACAACAACATCCATCCATCCATCCATTTTCTACCGCTTGTCCCTTTCGGGGCCGCTGGAGCCTATCTCAGCAGCATTCGGGCGGAAGGCTTTACACCCTGGACAAGTCGCCACCTCCTCGCAGGGCCAACACAGATAGTCTGTCTAACAGCAGTAAATCACCTGAAAGTCTGCCTCATTAATCAAAAACATCCACAAACCACATTGTTAACATTTATTTAGTGTGATACGGACAGAATTACTGCAGGGTTTCCACTTAATGTAGTTAATTGTGGATCCGACACGGCAAAATCATAGCTGCAACACCTTAAGAAATGAGGGTGTCTAGTTGTAGCCTGCAGAACAAGTCACACACAGTCTGACGCTATTCTCAAATTTTATTGCCAATTACTGTATATGATAACAACCTGCCCAATTCAAACAGATTTTACCTCCCGTACAAACACTTTTGTTTCAATGGGAGAAAATAACATTAAGCTAAAACCACTTGAACATAAACCATTACCACCAGCAGGTCCATACAGTATAAATAGATATAGATATACAGTAGCTTATTATTTGCGCATTATTGACTAATGAATGTTGTCTGTCTATCTGTGTTGGCCCTGCGATGAGGTGGCGACTTGTCCAGGGTGTACCCCGCCTTCCGCCCGATTGTAGCTGAGATAGGCGCCAGCGCCCCCCGCGACCCCAAACGGGAATAAGCGGCAGGAAATGGATGGATGGATGCACCGAAAATATGTGGTTGCCAAAAATTGACTTTGATTACCAAAATCAGCGCCTCCGAAACCGGATGATGTGATGACGTAGACCAGACGCACGCGATTTTCTGGAGTGTAGTCAGCATGTCTACGATGTGGACGTAACTTTGATATTCCAGATATACACACAGACAGCGAGCTAGAAAAACGTGCTGCAACTCGCTTCTTTCGTCAGACTTATCAAGGGACAGAAGTAGAGTCTCTCAACACAGATACAATCTATAACACCACCAAAGAAGATGCTCGATTTGTTGCTAGTCATCTTTAATAAAGAAAAAATCACTAAGTCTCTCGACACTTGAACAATTTGCAACATTAAAAAATTCGCAACAGGTACATTATACAAAAAGGAGCAACAATTGAAAATATAGCAAAACGATACAATATAAAAATGTATGTTAATACTAATAAATAACACAGATTTTTTTTCAAATGTATATATACATCTTTTGAACCTTTTCAAAGAAAATCATA
This sequence comes from Nerophis ophidion, assembly GCF_033978795.1. Taxonomy (NCBI): domain Eukaryota; kingdom Metazoa; phylum Chordata; class Actinopteri; order Syngnathiformes; family Syngnathidae; genus Nerophis; species Nerophis ophidion. Next base: position 27,364,893 of record NC_084612.1, on the reverse strand, counting down.
TCATCATTGCAAACTATGCAAATAATCCAATGCGTAATTGTGACCACGCCCCACCAGACCAGGTATTTTAGCAATCTAGGGAAAATCCTGTACTGTATATCCAGAGATAGATAATTCTATATCCTGATAATATATATCACAATATAGTATTTTTCTTTATTATACTCACATGAAATGAAAGTCAATTTCTAGAGGTGGGAATCTTTTGGTCACCTTTCAATTACGATTCAGGAGCTACGATTCAATTAAAAATAATTATTGATGCATCGTTAATTTATGCATATCGATGCAATTTTACATTTCTTTTCCTTTCACCACTTGCAACTTTTAAAAACATTTGTGCATTGGTCATAAGACATTCCCATCACATTTATTAAATGGAAATGGAAATACGTAAAAAAAAAACTGGAACATAAAAATAAATTATTGATGACATAAGATATAGACCTGGGCCTTTATTTGTTACGTCAAGCATGTCTGTGTGATTGAGAGAGAGAGTAAAAGGGAACAGTCCTTATGAGAAACAAGAAGACAAAAGATTTGGGGTTTTTTTGCATTGTAATTTGTAATAACCAGCTCGTTGTAGTTGACAAGCAATGCAGCTAATGGGACGAATCTATATTGACATAGCTTCGCTCCAAGTTCCACATTTTCAGCATCAAGTCACGCCGACATCACTCTTTCAGCTTGCGTCTGCTCCAACATTTTACCCTCTCATTGTGCTGCTTCTATAAAATTTTCCTTATTAGGGCTGGGCAATATATCGAGTTTGTAAGATATATCGATATATTAAATGACCAAACGCCACTTATTTGTTGTGTTCCTTGTTCTCCCCTGCTGGTCACTCCCTCGCAAAACTCCATGGGATACTAAACCCCTCCCCTTTCTCCTTTAAAGACGTGCTTGCACATATAAGAATATCCATGATTGGTTTGTTGTTTACTATGATGAGTCACGATTGGTTGAGATTATGGCAAAACATTAGGGACAGGCCAATCAGAGGCAAGGTAGGACAGGACATCGAACCAGGAACGGAAATCACAACAGACATCCCGAATGACAACGTGAGAGTCAGAGAAAAGAAAGATGGAATATTTAAGGGGGCGATTTATACATTTTAAAAAATAGTGAAAGATGGCAGAGAATCGGATTTTCTTGTGTAGATTTTCCTTTTAGCGACAATGTGTCTACTTGGCCACATTTGGACAAATTAGGTCAAGTCATTTAGTTGGCGCTGACCAGAACCGTACATGTGTGAAAGTCCATTACATCGTCTACTGGGAATTAAAAGGTGCCTGCAAATGATTCTTTGTCTGAGTTTGATAAATGTTGTATTATTTGCACAGCTGTGTTATTTATTTTACGTAGAAAACATGTTTTTCTATTTTATTTATGTTATGTACTTCTGTGTTACTTAAACTTTTCTGTGCTGTTAATACCTATCTTGACTAACTAGGTTAATAAAAGTGCCACTGCTTCAATTACAGTAAATCTCGCTCAAAAATTAATATCTGTATATGTATACTTTAACCGGAAAATATATCGAGATATATATTGAATAGTGTTTAAGTACAAATATAACGAGATATACCTTTATGTCCATACCGCCCAGCCCTACTCTTTAGATTGAGCTTCAAAAAGATGAGGTTGGAAATCCTTATTTGTCCAAAAATAGTCATCTTCTTTGTTACCAAGTCTGCCATGATTAAAACACACTTGTGTTTGTTTCCAGAAATATGAACACACATTTGCTGCCGGAAGTTTTAAGTGCGTTGCTTCAGAAACAGTTGTATGTATGTACAAACAGTTTTAGTCATACTGTAAAACTTACAAACGTTGCTTGGAGTAATAAATGAAGAATCCATAAGAGTAGAACGACAATTTAACGACAATTCGGTTGAAAAAAATAAAGCACTGCCGGTAAATCGAAGGACATTGCAGCACCTGTAGCGAACAAACCCGTTCAAAGGATGGCGCCATAGCCCAAACAAAAAAAACCCTCTTAGTGTTTTTGCTGGGTTTTTTTCATGTTAAATAATTTTTACGATTGCCGCCAGCGAAGAAAAATCCATAAATTAGTCGCTCCGTCTTAAAGGCAGCAAGGTCCAAAGTGTAGGAAAAGGGTACGTGCTTATAGTCCATTTGGAACTTACGATACTTCATATTTTTATGAACCTGTCTATTATTACAATACATATACATATATACTTGCAGTGTGTATATAAATTGTTGATAGAGGGTTTTGAAGTTGTATTAGAGGGCTTTGACGGCTACAATGACTCCCTTATCCACATCTATCAAGCATGTTTTATCACCCTTAGAATGTGTTCTTGTCTCTCATAATGGCTGTGAACGATAGGCAATATTCCCAAAAAGTTCAGTTCTCATTCAAAGAGGTCAAACTAAACTCAGTTTATTTTCTATTGCAGAGAATAAAGCATAACCATACAAAAAGCAAAGCAGTTGTGCGAGATTTGTATCCCTGATGTAGTTGTGTATGCTGCTGCAGTACATACTGCATGTGTTAAGATGCCAAATAATGCATATTAATACAAAATGTGGATTGTTGTGATCATGGCTTGATAAAGATGTTAATAATGTAACCTATTATATGTATTTAAATGTTGTAATAAAGTGTAATATGCTAGAGGATTGGCCTGCTAATGGTTTGTCAATATCAACACTTGTGAATTTGGAGTCATTTCATCAATTGGATTTGCCGTTATTAAAGAATACATATTAATGCAGCCTGTTTGTGTGACAGGGGATCCAAATTGTTTTAGAGATTCAAAACTCCAAGGAGCTATTTACTTACTCAAATTGTTATTTGACTTTATAAAAGTTGCTACTGTGCCAAGGAACTCCTGCACTTTTTTGTTTGTGTAGATTTTCTTGTTTGTTAAATAAACATGTTTCAGGCATTCAAACAAAGTGTTGGAGTTTGTAATAGTTGTTAGATGGCGACAGGTGTGGACAATATTGCTTTTATTTTTGTCAATACAGTTCTCCTCAGTTCCCAAACCTTTACAGAGTGTTGTTAAAAGCCATGTAACACAGTGGTAAAAATGACCATGTGCCAACTTTTTTGCAATGTGTTGCTGACATTAAATTCTATGTTAATGATTATTTGCAAAAAAAAAAAAATCTAGTTTTTCAGTTCGAACGTTAGGTATCTTGTCTTTGCAGCGTATTCAATTAAACATAAGTTGAAAAGGATTTGCAAGTTATTGTATTCTGTTTTTTATTTACGATTCCCACAATGTGCCAACTTCACTGGTTTTGGGTTTTGTAGAAGCTTGTAATGTTCATGTTTGGTAACATAGTAAAAATTATCCAGATAAGGCCCAAAGGCTGATAAGTTGTTCCTTCTTCCATTTTGGACATTTCCTGGAAGTTTGATAAACATCTGCAAATAATTATATCAGGTATTTTGCTAACTAAGCGACAGAAGGCTATGATTTCATCATAGCAATAAAAAAAGAGATGTGGAAAGTCATAGTTATCCATTATATCTGCAAACTCCTGCTAGTAGTGAGTGCTACTAGTTGTATATTACCAACATTGCATTATATTCCTCTATACTCACAATCCCATAAAGCTGAATGAGCTGAAATGACAAAAATCACCCAGTGCATTGCCAACAGCTGAATTAGCGCCACAGCATGTCAACCCTGACTTCATATCCAGGAACCAAATTATTTGAGAAATCAAACTAATTGCATTGCTTCATGATGTTGTGGATGTTACCACCCCTTGCGGTAATAAAAAAATAATATTTTCATATTTTTGGACACTAAATTACGTATGTTGAAGTACCGATAAGAGTATCGATATTTATTGGTATCGGTAAGGAATATGTGTATTGGTATACTGTAGGTATCAAAAAAATCCTAATGATATACATCCCTCGTGCCAAGTCCAAGATGGTAGTGGTAGGCATGGAAAAGCCTCAATTTTCTACTTCGTTTCTCCCTGCCTTACGACAGTATCTGTGTAAAACAGTCATTGCTCTGCAGCCTCCAAATGCTCCGCTGTCTCGTGAAAATGATCTCCTTTGCTCAAAAGCCTCTCTATATTCCAAGGAATGTGACCACATGACATTTCAATTGTGAACTTATGACTAACATTTAGAAGTCCTCGGCTTGTTGGATTAGTTCTCGCACACAGTCAATGTGGAGGGACAGAATGTTCAGCTATTGGGCCTAGACCATGGAAACGACACAGGAAAGAAAACTGACATCTGTGTAGAAAAGGACAACTGGACAATAGTGGGGCAGTGTCACACTTGAAACCAACGCTGTTGTGCGACACGTCATGCCTCTAATTATGAAACTCTTAAAGGCCATGTAAATATCCCACACTAGGGTGGCTTGGAGTGTTTGGTTGGATCATAAACACTTCACCCATACAGGAGGGGGTGGGGGATGTTTTAGGTGGTATGATGACTATCATCAAAACATTGTACATCTTATATAGATATTTATAGCTAATATGGAGCATAATATTTAGTCAACGGAATTGGTTGTATAATAATTTGCAATTGAAGCAATTGTGTTACAATGAAGTGGAACTGTTTATTAAATATTAAGTAGTTTTGTAATATAGCAAGTAAAATGTCAACTAGTTTGGAATATACCAATAATATCCAATAGGGATGTCCATCCATCCATCCATTTTGTAACGCTTATTCCCTTTGGGGTTGAGGGGGGCGCTGGTGCCTATCACAGCTACAATCGAGCGTAAAGGCGGTGTACACCCTGGACAAGTCCCCACCTCATCGCAGGGCCACCAATAGGGATGTAACTATATCCAAATCTCACATCACGGTATTAGGGCCACGGTACAATATTATTGTGATGTACGCTAAAATGTTCTAATCATATTAATTACAAAAAATATATATTGTTAAGTGCAAAGAATTGTGCGGAGACATCCACTGTGTTTAAATTTTTACTTTCAGGGAATCAGAGTCCTCTACAGAGAACATTTGTACATCAGTTTTAAAAATGCAGTTGCTCAGGAAAGTTAACTTACATTTTAACTTTTAATAATGTAAATACCTCACAAATTGACGTTTAGCTTCACTGGCTTCATCTTTTCCGGGTGATGTTAGCTTATCAAATAGTTCGGTGTGCAGCAAGTGCGTTCCCTTGACATGGTGCACCGTGTGTGAGTCTATTTTGGTTTGGAACAGAGACGAATGTGGCACACTTTCTTACCAGCAGCACCATTCGTGGTTTTCCCAGGGTTTTCGTTTGTCATTTTGTTAGCAGCATAACTTAAAAGAATGGATTTTGCAAAAAACAATTCCTCTTATCTACTACAAAGTGGAACACACTTCACTCACTGCTTCCTCTTTCACTCCACGCCCCCATGTTGCGGACTTGTGCTGCGCAGAGAATTCTGGGAGATGCTTATTTTCAGACTCGCCAAAGCAAAAGAGACAGAAAAAAACGACTGTCCGTTTTCGTTTGGTACAGTCAGGCATAACGGAATTATTGAGAAGATTTTGAAACCGTAATACAGGGCTCAAATTTAACCACGGCAACGGCGGCACATGCCGCGATCGCCCTTATCATTTGCCGTAATGGCCTCAAAAATTGACCAGCATCTGCGGCAAGAACATACCGTGATTGCCCTTTAACTTTTTACTTGTTAATGGACTAGGGATGTCACAATAAACGATATAATGATCATTCACGATAACATTCCAAACGGTTAGTAATACCGTCTACTTTTTTGATTACTGAAAAAACGTCATTTATTAATGCATTTTAGGCAACACGAAGTCAGGCGCATGCGCACTAGCGTCGTTTGACTTGACAATCATGGAGGTCTAAAACTACACGCACTTTGCTCCGGAAATTTCCAATCGGAGTACACTGAGCCAAGCTTGGTTTAACAAAATTTTCCCTCGCTTCCCGGCATGCCGGCATGTGTTTAAGAGCACACTGCTGTTAGATGGCGACAAGTGTGGATAATTTTGGAGACAGACACACTTGTCCCCACACTAAAACTATACAGCGGAAGAGAAAAACTATTTGATGTTGCTTTTATTTTCTCAATACAGCGTTCTTCAGCTGCTGTGGTAATATGTCGTGAACGTCACAACTTGTTTATAAAGTCTTTAGTTTGTTGACTTGAATGTTCACTCGTCCTTTTTTTAACTGCTAACTGTATCAAGTGTTTTGTCATCGCAATCGAACAGAAAGCAGGCTGTGAAGATTGTGTATTCGATGTGAGAAGTGTCACTACTGGTTTTATTGTTGTTGGCCAAACTGTTGTACTGAACCAGAAGGAGGCGTTTGAGAAGAAAAAAGCTTGTTTATTAGACTTCATCGCCATTAGCCAAACTGCTTTGTGTTTTATTTAGATATAAAAAGTAAACGCCATGTTTTTTTTTACA